>NC_083344.1:128295494-128535477 GCF_019175385.1 Lycium barbarum
TTGGTGAGGGTTGTGGATGAGCTTGGTTATGGATAGTGGGTAATGATAGTTAAAAATGCTATACGGCGATGGCGATTAGAAGTGTCAGAAAATAACATGGATAGCATATGATATTAAGACGTGTTCGGTATTTTAAGCATTCAGATCTATTCAAACATGTTAAGTGGTTGAAAAAATAAGAAGATGAAAGCGTACTTAATAATTATTATATGAATGATTAAGATTTAGATATAACAAAGAAACACACTTAATAATTGAGATCGGAAAAACTAAATTTGAACTTTTATTAAATGCAAATTAGAGATCTCCAAATTAGCAACACAGTTTCGTTCTCTGGAAATTATTGGATAAGTTTGATGGTCTTAAAATGGGCAATTTGCACGATTGGCCGTCTTTGGGGGTGGTCTTTAATTTTTGTCCTTCACCTATTACCCCAAAGTTGTCGGCTCGAAGAGTCTCGTAGCAAAGTTAGGCATATTCGGGCAAAAGTTAGGCCTTAAGGCAAACTTTTGCCCAAAATTAGGCCTTAAGTCAAACCTCTGCCTTAAGACCTAACTTTTGTCCGAATAGACTTAGTTTTGGGCAAATGTTAGGCCTTGAGGTAGAGGTTTTGCGAAAGCCCTGTCTTGCGAAATTCTTTTATTTTTGACTGAGCGTGAGTTCGAACCCAGAACCTCAGGATATTTCGGCCACTTTTTTCAGCGAAGGACAAAAATTAAAGATCATCAATTTGAGGGACAAAAATTAAAGACCGACGCCCTTGAAGGACAATCCACGCAAAAAAAAAAGTCTTAAAATCATATAGATACTATTGAGAATGAACAAAAAAGTTGGGGCTGGAGCTCGTAAGCTTGTAACCCAATGAGAAGAGGAGATTATCTCTTATGGCCATATACAAATTGAACAGAAGAAAATAAGAAAGTTTGATAAAATGCTGTGTTATGTGGGGTTGGGTGTGAGCAAAAAAAGGGGGGTTGGCGTGCATCAACGCTCCAAAATAAAAAAATAAGTAAGACAATAAGGCGTGTTTTATTTTTATATGAAACGTGAAATATCATTGTGATTTTTCCTCTATAATCATGTATAATGCCTTTTTTCTTTTACATAGTTATGAATTGTATAGTTTCTAAATTTTTGGAAGGATTAAGTTTAAAATTTGAAAAAAAAATCGACCGTATTCTCAAAATATTTTGTAATTTTGGAGCTTTGTCTAACTTATGAAGAAAAGACGGGAATGGTGTGTGGTGTTCCCAAAAGTGTCGGGTCTTGAATTTTTGCAACCACCTAACAAAATTTTTAAAAAATGACCTTAACTTGAAAAAATTCATTGGGAAGAACATCTGCTTCCCATCATGCATAAGTTTTAGCTTTTGCCTATAAGATCGAACTTGTGGTCAATTGAGTAGGTTCACTGTCTTGAAATATTCTAAAATTTGGCCTTATAGGCAAACTAATTTATGTCCATAACTTATGCATCATGGCAACAAAAGCTTTCCCTAGCGAATTTTTCAAACCAAAAGTTATTTTAATATTTTTTTGTTAAGTGAGGCCAAAAAATCAAGACCACCCTTATAGAGGCCATTTGTGAAGTTAACCAATAAAAAGATGGCCAAGCCCAACCACTAAAGAGGGGACCTTGGGCTTATGTCCCGCTTTACTTTCCAAATTTTCGAAGTGCTATCATTGTACTTGTCCATGCGAATTGCCCTTCTTTTGGGGTGGTCTTTAAATTTTACCGTTCATATTTGTGGTCTTTAAATTTTGTCATTCGGCTAAAATTCATGGGTTCCAAATTTTGAATTTCCGCTCAGTCAAAAATTTTAAAAAAATTTGCAAGGCAGAATTTGAATTTCGCTATGCTCTCTTCGGCAGACTTTGCCTTGAGGCATATATATATATGTATATATATATATATATATTTTTTTTTTTACTTTTCAAGGTAAAATTTTAGTTATGCCTTAACTAAAAGTGTGCCCATAAGACATAACTAAAACTCTAAAAGTATGCCCATAAGACAGAACTTTTTCTTAAGGCATAATTAAAAGTTTACCTTATAAGACAAAGTCTATGCCTTATGGGGCATACTTTTGGTTATGTCTTAACTAAAAGTCTGCCCCATAAGGCATAACTAAACTATGCCTTAAGGAAAAGTTCTGCTTTATGGGGCAAACTTTTAGCTATGCCGGATCCGGCATAACTTTAGTTTTTCCTTAAGGATTGTATGCTGGATTCGGCATACATGCCCCCAGCCTTGCCTTGCGATTTTTTTTTTTTATGTCTGAGTGGGGGTTCGAACCCAGAACCTCAGGTATTCGCCCACCTTTCCAAGCGAAGGGCAAAACTTAAAGACCACAAATATGAGGGGTAAAATTTAAAGACCACCCCAAAAGACGGGCAATCCGCGCAAAAAAATGAAGTTTAGAGTGGGAAATTGCAAATAGCCACTTTTTGATCACTAATAAATTAATAATCAAGCTTTTCCCAACGCTTCAAAACTATTCAAGGTATAATCAATTTTAATGCCATTTTTTTTTTTTTGTATAGGAATACTGATAGCTAAAGCACGAAAAAAACTCCATGAATTTTTTTCTTGAGTTGAATATTTATCAGTTCAAACTTCTAAGATTTTTTCTTCCAGTTTGAAAATCCATGGTTTTGAACTCCCGGGAAAAACACGAAGAGATGAAAAAGTGACTTTGCCGCTTCAAATGAAGAAGATAAGGGTAAAAAGTTCTTAATTGGACACTCACTACTTTCCGATTATATTTCAACTGGTGACTGAACATTAGTAAGCGGTCTAAAAAATGGTTATATCATATAATTTTTACGTTGAGAGTCCTATAGATCACTTGGGTCAAAACCCGTTACACTCGACTTACAATCTGTGCATTTTTTTTTTTGCCTGAAATGGCCTTCAAAAGAACTGGTTTTTAATTTTTGTCCTTCGCTAAAAACCCCTTGGTTCCGGATTGAAACTCTCGCTCAGTCAAAAATTAAAAAAAAGTTCACAAGGCATAAGTTGGGTTTCAAACTCTGCCTTAAGGCAAAAAAATAAAAATAAAATTACTTTGCTAGAAATTTGCAAACCTCTGCCTTAAAGCCTAATTTTGGGTAAAAGCTTGCCTTAAGGCATAAGTTGGGGTCCAACTTATGCCTTGTGAATCCCAACTTGTGCCTTGCGATTTTTTTTTGACTGAGCATGGGTTCGATCCAGGACCCCGGGATATTAAGCGAAGGATAAAGATTAAAGATCACCAATTTGAGGGGCAAAATTAAAGACCACCCCCAGCGAAGGACATTCCTGCAAATTTTTTTGCGCGGATTGTCCTTCTTTTGGGGTGGCCTTTAATCTTTTCCCCTCAAATTGGTGGTCTTTAATTTTTGCCTTTCGCTGAAAACTTCTTAGTTTCGGGTTCGAATCCCCACTCAGTAAATTTTTTTTAAAAAAAATTGCAATTTAGCGGTTGGATTCGCAAGACAGAAATTTGCTTGCAAACTTTGCCTTAAGGCAAAAAATAAAATAAAATTACTTAGCTGGAATTTTGCAAATCTCTGCCTTACGGCCTAACTTTTGCCCCAATAGGCCTAATTTTGGGCAAAAGTTAGGCCTTAAAGCAGAGTTTTGCCTTAAGCCCTAACTTTTCCTCGAATAGGCCTAGTTTTGCTACCAACTTCTGCCTTGTGAATTTCTTTTAAATTTTTGACTGAGAGTGGGTTCAAACCCGAAACTATGAATTTTAAGCGAAGGCCAAAAATTAAAGACCACCAAATGGAGGACAAAAATTAAAGACCACCCCAGCGAAGGCCAATCCTGCAAATTGCCCCTTTCTGTGCCCAAATTCAATGGGCTACCCACTGATTTCGGGCTTAGATCAAAGCCCAAAGTTATATGTTAATGTAGGATTCAAACTGTGATTTTACGTCGAGTAGTTTAACTAGGAAAAGAAGTACAATTGTTTTGTGTTTTCACAGATTGTTTGAAATTAGATTTGACTTAAAGTTTAAGCAAAATGTTTTTTGCATTTCTGCAAACCGGTTAACGTTATGATTTGTTTTGTTTCAAAATACACTATACCGTTAAATATTATGTACATGGAAAACCACCTAAATTTTCTTTTTACCAAACTCTTTGTCTTACATATGAATTTAACAGTTTTAAAAACTGCTTTATGAACATTCATTGGGTTACGAGTCGATAGCTGCATAACACGTGATAAAAATTCTATTTCACCTTATAGGCTCTCCAGTTCCTATCAAATTTAGCAGTAATTTCCACCGGTTGTCCTTTTCCAGAATAGTTATTTAGCGAATGACCTTTTTGTTGTTAGTAATATTTGGATCTTCTAGATCACCGTCTAAAGATCCCTTTCTAGCAAAGTAAAACTTTGTGAAAAAACATTAGAGCACAGTGCGAGTTTTATAAATTTTAGACGGCAATCTAATATTTTATTAATTCCAAAAACTATTGACCTGACTTTTAAAATTTGAACAAAATCTATATATTGACCCAAAAAAAGAACATTTGCATAAATTAATCAATTTTAGTAAATTATAAACAAAATGGAACCAAACTCCAATAATGCAAGAAAATAGTAGGGAATAGAAAGTGGGAGTGTGTCATGCCCATATTAGAGTGTATGATTGGATATATCACTCTCATGAAATGTCTCATGCCTTGCATTTGGCTTATTGCAAATCCAACGCATTTTACCATACAAATGAGAGACAAAATCCAACCCCCCCCCCCCCCCCTCCCAACCACCTCCATTTCCTTTATATATACTCACATTCATCGGCGGACCTAGAATACGAATACCGAAAGAGGGTTCATGTGAATCCCTTTCGTAGCGAAATTACTATATAAAAATAATGTTAATTTATTTGCTATGCATATACATAGTAGATGTAGTCTTATTAATTGACTTCTTTGTATATATTTTTTTTTTATATTTTAAATCTTTTTCTTTAAACTTCTAGCTCCAGCACTGCTCACGTTATTTCATCTTCTGGCAAGTAACATTAAAATGATGTAATGCCCGAAAACTCAATATGTTTCTTAATTCTTATCCATCATTACAACATAGAAAAACATTCTCAGATGGTTGCAACTGTTCAGGTTGGATGATGCATGAAACTTTACTTCAAGATTAATCATTACAAGCACTTCAATTATTTGCCTGATTCCCTGAAATGCTACTGTTTCAGTTGACATCATCACAGAAATATTATTATTGTATTATGAAAATGGAGTTACCTTTTCTTGATGATGCATGCCCTCATTTCTTTTATTTATATTTTTTGTCCCCTCTTGTTTGTACTCATAGTCTTCTTGTAAGCACTACTTAGTTACTATGGTTGAGACATTTGTATTTCACTAGTTTCTCAGCGCACGCGTTGCGTGTAATACCCTCTCTATGGGTTAAATGTCTTTAAAATCATATAAATATTATTAGAAGTTGTGTTTGGGCCATAGAATTAAAGTGTAAGTACAAAAAAATAATGATTGTTGATTCTATTTATCTAACTCAATAAAAGAAGGAATTCTACCTTAGCAGTCATTAATCATCTCTATCAATTATATTCTAACTTAAAATTTATTCGAGTTTGATAATTCACTACTTCAATTTTAAAAGTTATCAAGCTCCCTTTTTAGCTTCGCAAGAACATATAACCCGTAAAGATTATAAACCTATATTTTCTTTAAGGCTATTTATTTTTTATTGTTAAGTATACAAACAAATCAAATACTGAGAAATATGTTTTTTTTTTTCGAACGAACAAAAGTAAATTGTTATACTCCCTCTGTTCATTTTTATTCGTCATGTATGGACTTGGCACACCCCTTAAGGAGCCATAAATAGAATGACAATTTTACTATATCACTCCTAATTATTACTAAGTCATATAATAATTGAAATTAATAAAACATACTTTAAAAGTTATGCAGCCATAAGAACTCCTTAAACTTTCCAACCCAATAATTAATAATAAATGAAAAATAAGTGTGAATGGTAAATTATCTCTTGATTTTTCAAACTGAACAATCAAAAATGGACGGAGCGAGTATTTGTTTAATCTATTAGAAAAAAAAAATACTATAGGATTTGTCTGCAACATATCAATAAAGAATAAATCAATATCAAAAGTAAAATCCAACCTCCACATTTGATTAATCTACTTTTTCTTTGTTTTGGAAAGGCACGCGACTATCAATCCGTTATTTATGCAAGAGTCTATGATTATACATTTTACTATTATTGGGATTTTCTTAATTACTCGTTATGACGTAATCCGTTGCTAGATTTAAGTCCACCTATAAACGTTCTTGAGCTTTATAATTACTACAAAAATTCTTCTACGGTAAAAATTAGTACTATATGACAAAGATATAATGCATGTTATTAATCAAGAAGGTGCTTGATTCTGTCAATAAATCATGAGAGTTGGACATATTTTTCTAAAATTTGTAACTTTTTCATTACCTATTTTCTAGTTTGTTTATTTTCATTCCTAAATATATTTAATACTCCTTCCATTTCAAAATAAATGAATTTTGGGGTGTGGCACACCTATAAAGAAATCTAATTAAAGGCACTATCCAACGGTCCTTTGATTAAATTTCCGTATGTTTTTTTTTTCCAAACATTTCTTAAAGGTTGATTAGGATTTGAAAAAACTATTAAAAGGATAACTTTTTTTTAAAAAAAAATAATTAATAACCTTTTGGACTTTGAACAATGCACTTATTTTGGAAGAAAAAGTCTCAAAAATTCAATTTTTTTAGAACGGAGGGGAGTATTAAATGATAAGTTTGACCGCTCTTTCCTTCACGTAAACAAATATATATTATAAAAAAACACACAAAAATCATACTCATCTCTCTTTTTTAATCTCCAAAATAGACTAAGAACAAAAGCTAAATCAGAAATTTATTATTATTGTAGTAATTTATGAATATTAAATTAAACCAACATATATATGCAAGGAGGAAAAAACCTAGACCCATACTTTAGCAGATGCTAAATAATACCCCCGTGTCTCAAAATACTTGTCATCCATGCTAAAATATCCATCTCAAAATACTGGTCATTTTAGAAAACAAAGATAAAATTAAATATTTCTTGTCCATTTTACCCTTTGTATTAATTACTATTTATTAGGAGAGACAACATGGTGCAATATTTCAATAGGGTAAAATCGTCAAAATGCTTCCCTTATTAATGCTTTCTTAAGGGATGTATAAATGAAAAACACGACAATTATTTTGAGACGGAGGGAGTATAATTAAGTTTTTCCATTTGTCACACAGGAAAAGTGGTAATAGTAAAAAACAAAACAAAGTTATTACCTGTCGAAGAAAAATATTCAGTGCTCGCATTTCTGAAACAATATTGGGGCAACGTAACAATTCATATAATGATTCATATGCTGGTTTTGCTAGTATGCTGGTTTTACTAAAATAAATAATCTTATGGATGATTTGAAAACTGAGAAGTGACGATTTGTTTACTTAGTTATGAGAAGTGACGATCTGTGTCTTTAATTTTGGGAAGTGATGATTTGTTTCTTTTGGCTTTGTATATTCATGAAGGGGTTTATTAAAGTATTGACTTGGTTTTTCTTTTTATTAATATAAGTAAATATTTAAGAGGATATTTATGTAATTTAACTTTAAAGTTAGGGAGTTCATGCTTTTAATATAGTATATAGATATAGATGTATGTTGTTTTAGTTTTAATTAATGAGTATATTTTATTTGCAAAATGTTGTAACTTCCCAAATAAAATTGAACATTGATATTTATTAATTCTTTAATTCCAAATTTGTTTCTTTACGGGACTTAACACCTATGCATCTGTTTGAAAAACGAATAAGGGTGTAATAACAAGAGAGTTAATAACGGATAATCCTCCAAACTAAAAAAGTGATTGAGTTCGCCTTAAGCGAGTGAGTGAAAGACGTGGCAAGAAAGCGAGTTCGACAAGTGGATGATGAGGAAGTGAAGGACGACCGACCCTTTTGCCTCAATTTGGTGGCGTAAAGCAAACCAGACAGAAGACAGTAGAGAAAGACTTTTTGTTACATTATCTAAAATATGATGCCCCAAGGAAAGAAAGTAGTAATCGGCTTTCAATCCTATGAGTTTACTTGAATAGGTAATATAGTTTTAGCAGAATTAAGCTGGTTTACTTGGATGTATATCCTTCAAAGAATCAAGCCATACCACCTTTGAGAATTGACAACACGAGCTTTTGACATGAAGTTGAGTATAGGAAAGCCACAAAAAGACCTTACATGTTTTCAGTTCGAGGAAGAAAGCTAAAGAATTCAATCAATTGTCGCAATATCAAATTTAAGAATCCATAGCAATCAGTATGCACTCTCTATTTTATTTTATATGACCTCATGGAAATTAATAGCTATGCATCATCTATTTTATAAGCAAGAATATTTATAACCTTTGTTGTGGATATTAAAGTTTGAGGCTTATTAAGGTGTCCCAATAGGACAAAGAAACTTTTAATCAAGACTAATTAGCAATTATTAAAGGGGGATGCATAGAGATATTAATACACAGGGCAAAGTTATGTGGAGAATCGATGTTGCATAATCATATCATACGTGCCCACTAATTAAACTTTTAATAGTGGCTTCCATGCAGATTAACCATATATTATTATTGTGGAAATTAAAGTGGAGTTGTATGCTCCAGGCCTTATCAAGTTAACATTGTCCTTTTGTCTCCAATAGAGTTTTAGAAAATCCAAGTGGATATCTTTATTAGTTGCCCATTCAATAGTTCCTTTTTTTGTGTTGAACAAATTATTTTATTGAGCTAAGGTCATTTATCCAAACGAAACCCTATCGAATTTTCAACTTGTTATAAATATAGCAAACACAAACTCAGGTGGTTCTAGCCTAATGTGTAAGTCAGAGGTGAGTAACGATTTGAAATTTATGGATTTTGAATTTGTGTTTGAAGTCATAGTTCGTTTTAGTTATTGGGTTCACAATTACATATTTAATGTATTTTTTAATACAACAAAGTCTATGCAAAAACTATTGCATTTATTAGAATTCGTACATAATATTGTAGCTCTGCGCCCCTGGTCTAAGTATACACTTTAGAACTACAATTTTTTTTTTAGATATGCCTTGAATAAACCGTGTCAAATTTCGGGGTAATGAGCTATTGTTCCCCGCTTTTCCCTCAAATTTGAAAAAGTCCTACCAAAGATTTTGAAAAATAGTTCATTAATTCTTAAGTATGTTTCTTGGGGCAAATATTGGAAAGTGAAATGTTGACTCTGTTTTATCTAGTTCACCTGTGTTTTCCACTTATCACCTCTATCTACTTTCTTGTATTAATCAGTTTTATAAGTTGTGAATAAGACTTTTGCAACCAGCTAGAAGCCAAAAGATTTATTGAGAGTAATCTCCAGAAATAGTGTAACCCCTGTGCCACAAAATTAACCCTGTATTAGTTTATTAGTTGTTTAGAGACAGTTGTAATGATTGAAAGATATGGATGACTTCACAAGAGATCTTTTGTTAGTGCTCATATAATGCAACAATCAAGTTGAAGAGATGCACAAATCTGTTGTGTTGTGAATTTTGATGACAAATCCTTCAACTTGGACTCATATATCACAGTAATGATTCTAATGAATGAGGAAAATGTTATTGGAACAGATAGAAAATGACAATGTAATCATAGAGCAATTAAGTTTTGAGGGGTGTGTTGGATTTTGAGTGGATAAATACATATCTGACTATATATCCACAAGGAAAATTTTAAGTACAAAAATAATAATTCTAGTAGTGATGTTCTTGTTGGGCTTAAAAAGTTCAAAGATACTTTTATTTTGGTGCGATATTGTCCATTTTGGCTCAAGTCTACCCCATTGTTTCTACTCGTATCATTAATAGCATCAGTATACCTTATATGTAGTTTTTATTCTTTTCAGCTATCAATGTGGCAATTTATTCGCACACCCAACAATCTCCCTCTCGAACTAAATTTCAACCCATCAATGTATGCATGAGCTTATTTGGAGATTGATGGTGTGACTCTCACATCAAGTATTTAGGCTACCATAGACCACTGACTTCTTTTTTATGTATCTCCAAAGCTACAGATAATGATAGTAAACCGTAAACCATCTCGTAGATCGGAGAAATCACTAAATCAGGCCCCACGCCATCACTCCACCATGCGCCATTTCATACCTGTCTTGCCAAACTATTGGCTCTATACCAGTTGTTGGACTAAAACAACCAAAAATACTTTTATCATGATGTGATATAATATTATCGGCTTTGAGCCGATCCTACCCAATTTCCCCCCAAAACCGCGCACCATCAAATTTCTAGTTCTGATGCTTGTGAAATTAATCTAAATTTGATACTGTATGGTTTCTAGCCAGAATGCATTGATTTGTGATTTTTCATGAATGCATTATGTTCGGTATATATTCTATGATCCATTTTCTCTGCAGCCAAATGGGTGTAGATTTTCTCTATATTCCTTTTCGAGTGACGTCTCATAGAATATTCTATTTTCAGGTTTCGGAAGGAAAACACAACGACAAAAAATAATATTATATGTGCAGCTAAATGGATAAGCCTATCTACTTTAGGTTTCTCTTCTTTTTTCTTCTCTTTTTATTTATTTAGGGATTGATTCTATGCAAAGTGATAAATTTGATATGATTCTATGAGCTCATTGACTAATACAACATGAAATGATCCCTTAGAATTAGAACAGGATTTTATTTCCATCAACCTTAAGAATTTGATGATGACAATTCGAAATAGTCTACTTTTGGATGGGTTGGGAGATTTACACATAGTTAGATCAAACTTAACACTTATAGACATGTAAATACACACAAGAATTCACGATATTTGTTATATCTTAGCGCCTATAAACATGTAGCGCACACGAAAAGTTTACCATATTCGTTGTTTTTTAGTGCCTACTGCCTATAAATGTAATACACACAAAAAGATTCATTTTAAATTCACGATGTTCATTGTATCTTAAACAAGAATAAGAATGGTTCTTATTCTAGCAAGGTAAGAGAGATGGAGAGTTTTTTGTATTCAAACTCACTGATCCGATTAATTTAGATTCATGTTGCGTATGTCCCATCTAAGAGGGAAGCACTCACTCACTATCTGATTTTTTTTTTCCATCTTTAGGGCTTAAACCAGAGACTTATAAAAAATTGCAATATACTCCCAGCTTGTTTGAAAGAACGTGAATAGTACTTCAAAGTAGAAGCGTTCTGCCTTGTTAAAAGACAACTTTTTTCTTCACTTTACAAAGAGTAATCGTTTAGTTGACTAGTAAAATGTGTTAATAAAGGAATTGAGCTTGTGACCACAAGAAATGTCTGAAAGGCCAAAGTAGTGAATTTGCTCTCTTTGTACGCTAGATATACGCATGCGCTAGCCCAATTTAAGTCACCGTTATGTTAATGACAATGTCCTTAACACACCTCAAACTTGAACAGTTCCTTTCATTCTCCAGCACAACTGACATAAGCAAACGTACCATTTTGATAGTAATGTGAATGGAAGTTGGGAATCTGAAATATTTGGCTTGAATAAGATAGATATGTTGTCATAAAATGCAGAGAGATACCATTATGCTTTTGCTCACAAGATTCCAGTCACCATTGCTTATGAAAATTCCAGCATTTGTTCCATCTAATGTTTAATTCACACTGAACTAGCTAAAATTAAATTAGCATGGAAGAATATTAACTGAGACATCTATCAAATTCTCCATCAGATAAAGATGAATCATGGGAAAGGAAACAGCCACTAAAGAAGCTTAATATGAGAATATTCTACATGCTCAAGCTTAATCTAGTTGTTTGGCCAAATTGTTGTTAATTCATTTGATCAGTCATTGATTTTCCAGGTGAAAATCTACTATTATGGAGAACATTTTGAAGAGAGATATATAGTATTTTCCACAAGAAGTTTGGGCAAAAGAAAACGTATTTTATAGTTGTTGTTTTCTTTTTCATTTTGTTAAAATTGTACTTAATTTATTCTTCAGTTTTGCGAGTGTTTAATTTAGGGAAAAAACTTAAAAATCCGAATTCTCTTGCATTTGAACACGGCAACACCCTTACTCTCTAGAGTGTTTTTGTATATCCATAATTTAAACTTTTGATTGACACCCACTCTAGCCAGTTTTCATCAAGTAACATAACATAATAATATCCACAACTCCTTTAATTTGGACCTGGCTTGTATATTAGTAGTAAGCTCATCTATAACTAAAGTAAGCATATATGGACTCAGTGCTGATATCTAGTGTAAGCTCATGATCACAGGCGGATATATTTTTTGACGTCGGGTTCATCTAAACTCAGTATTTTTAACATAGAGCATATATATAATTTTGTGTAAAAATCAATTATAAATTACAACAAATAGTAGTAGTAGATATGATTTCCTAACTTTAAATATATAACAAATTTAATGTTAAAGAACCTTAAAAATTGAGCCCATAAAATTTAAATCCTAAATCTGCTTTGCTTATAATTATGAGAAACATTTTTGTATCTCATACCTTTTTTTTCACACTGATAACTGGTCATTCAGACATATCATTTGTCGCTTTCTGAGTCTAAAATTCGTTCTTCTTCCACACCCATCAAATGACTTTATTTGGCACTCTATCATATGCCTTTTTCGTGTCAAATGATCCTTATTCTTCCTCTCCTTACTATAATATTTGATAATCTTCATTTCAGTAAAAAAAATATAACCTTCATTGTAGATCTACGCAATAAAGCATAGATTTAACTAGTCCTTTTACTTATCCTAAGTCTAGAGTTCGAGTATTTCGTTTTTCTGTTTTGATACCCATTGTGTTCGAGCCAGCTTGCGCGAACCTCAACTAATTTCACAGGATACCTATCACCTCTCACTAGTTACAAGTACCAAGTAACTCTGTCTATCAAAGCTAGGACAGATGGGAAGAAATTAATTACCTAATGTTTTTGCCTATGACAACCTTATAATTCTCCACCACTTCATTGACCACTAGGTCACACTCTTGAGTGTAGTATTCTGTTTATAATACGTCGGCTACCGCCAACAATGAATCAACAATAAGTAGTACATGCATACTCGATCTTACACTCTGAGAGTGCTAACGAATTCTACAAGATACAATAACGTGTAAAAAGCTGAAAGCACCATGCCTACCCTTCACCCACCATGTCCTGTTGCTAGAGGTGAAGCTATAGTTTTATTTATGGGTTCAGTAAATTCAATGACTTTGATCTAAACTCTACTATTTAATATGTATCTTTGCCTGTTGGTTTACACCAATTGAGTCCACGAAACAAAAGAATTATACACAAAAAATGTAAATCAAGTGGTGATATACTTCAATTCTGAAAAACCCTAATAAGTTTACTACCTTCGTCCCAATTTATGTGACATAGTTTTCTTTTCAATTAGTCCCAAAAAAAATGTTATCTTTCTATTTTTAGTAGTACTTTAACTTTAAACTTTTCATTTTATCTTTAATAAGATAATTTATAGCCTTTTAGATCACAAATCTCAAAAGTTTTTCTTGTATCTTTAAACTTTGTGGCCAGTCAAATACCTTTATATAAATTGGGACAGAAGTAACATTACACGAAGAAATAGAAAATATGTGTGTGCTTGGAGCCGTAAATGTTGTGGCGAACATATTAAGTTAGAGTTTTAAGTTATATATAATTTTTTTACACTATCGAGTCACTTTTACATATTATAGCAAGTAATCGGTTTTGTTTTCATAATTCTGATTTTCATTATTTATGAAGGCGTACCTGTAGATAACTGTTTAAACTGTTTAACTCTCATTTTTTAATTGAAGGCTTACCTCATAGATGAGAATTCGCTTGTAATTTTGCTTTTTGGTTCAGATAATTCAAATGTGCCTAGAGAATCCTGTTAAGGTTTTGCTAAAAAGAAATTCTTATAGCAAAAAAATGGTCCTAGACATAAAATCATAGAGTCAGCCACTAACTGAGTGGGATATGAATCGGATGTGAGTAAATTGGCAACACATCCAAAAGAGGAACATTACCATGCTATATTTCAATATTGTCCAAGAAAAAGTCTTCATAAATATATATATTAGCTTACACCAAAAAGTTACATAGTGCCTTTAAAATATACCAGGCATTCTAAAAGATTAAAAAAAAAAAAAAAAAAAAGAAGCTCAATTACCTCCCAAAAAAAGAACAGGAAAAAAAATTAAAATGTAAAAGGCAAAGATGCCCTTCTTTCTTCTGTTCTTTTTTTTGCTTCTAATTCCTAAACCAAAAATTAAATTTTTGGTGCTTCCTTAGCTAACATGGGGGCCTGTTGCATTGGAACACTAATGTTTACTACTGGAGTTGAGATTTTGTTTTCATCATTTTTCTGCATTTCTATATCGTTAATTGCTTCATTATTTTCAAGAATCATCATTTGACTGTTTCCATTAATGCCCTTCACTGGTTCAGATATTATTGACTCTTCAATTTCCTTCTCTTTGTACTCCTTGTATTTTCCCCATAAGACAGAGTATAGCCCTGCCACTATTAGCACTGCACCAAGAATTCTGAAACCAAAAGAAAAAAAGAAGATTTAGTTTACAATTTGAGGAAAAAAACAAGAAAATGTAAAATGATGAGAGAAATTGAAGTTAAAATTACAATTACCCTCCAATATAGATTTTTTCAGCAAGAATGAAAGAGCCCATGATAGCAACAATGATCATCATTAAGGGACTAAAAGCTGTCACAAAAACAGGTCCTCTTTTTTCCATTACAAGTCCTTGTACATAATATGCTATGCCTGATGATATAATTCCCTGAAATTATATTATAAGGTTAAATTAATTAATAATTTGTTATTCATTATTTCTTAATGGTGAAAATTACGATAGAAAGAAATAAACTTACAGCATAGGCAGCAGCAAGAAGGTTCATGTCAAAACCGATAGTCCAAACTGAAGTTTTGTGCTCCATTACAAATGTTACAGCGATCGATTGTAGGGTTCCAATGAAGCAAACAAGTGCAGTTAGAGAAAGCGGAGCTGTATATTTCCTCATTGTAATATTCTGTAACAAATATCAAATCACCATTTAATTAGGAAACAAACAATACAAAAATTTCTCGGGATTTCATGAAAAGTGAAATTAAGTACGATGTATTTGTGTTACACACCTGAAGAATGAAGAAAGATGCCCAAGCAAGAGTGGCAAATATGAGGAGTATTGAACCTTTTAGCCAGTCTTTATCAGAGGATCCACTTACTTCAGGGACATTAGAATTAGTACTAGAATTGATGTGATTTGACCAAATTAAGTTCACAACATGGCCTTTGTACAATGTCATTAACATGGCACCAGCCACAGTTACTATAGTTCCCACAACTTTTGCTTGGCATCTAACTTTCTTTATGTCCACTTTCTCCATCCTATAAAGACACTCATAATTAGTCCTAAACTTGAATTATTAAATTGACTCGAACACCATTATTATAAATTAAAAACAATGTTGAAAAAATAAATGTACCTGCAGAGGACTGCCATGACAAATGTCATAGCAGGAAGCATGTTGCTCATGGCACATGAAAAAGTTGGGGAAGTGAATTTGAGTCCAGCATAGTAAAAATTTTGATCAATCACTGGCCTGTTAAAATAAATTTGATGTCAAATATGTGATTAGAACACATATTTGATGCAGTAAATTAAAAGGATATATATATATATATATATATCTATATATATATATATATATATATATATATATATATAAAAGACTCACCCCAAAAGACCCAATACGAATATTTGCAAGAATATCATTAGTGACATCTTCGGCCTGATTTTTCTGTCAACAAATTTAAAAGTAAGTTTAAGCTTTATGCACTGGTAGAGAATGAAAGTTACTGATCAATTTGCTATCAAAGGTTAAACTACACTGATAAATTTTTTCTTGCCAGTAATTTTACCTTTCAAGAATAAGTGCAAAGGGAGCAATAACTGCTGTAGCAAAAGCATGTCTATACACAACAAGAACATAGTGACTCATGCCCCTATTAAGTGAAACTTTGGTAATAATATTCATCCCTGCATACCCAAATTGCAAAGAGATCATAGCTATATAAGGCTTTGCCCTTTGGTAAAAACTGCAACTGCATTCTCCTTTTCCCTCCATTTTCCTCTATTTTTTTCCTTTCAGCTGAATCTTGAAGTCTAAGAGAGAAGAGAGGAAAACACTATGAAGAGAAGAATTGTGGTTTTCCTAGGGAAAAGAAATGAGACATGCAACATATTTATAGACAACATATGCTAGGGGGTCTATGTTATTATTCGAATTGAGGAATATAATTAAATTATAAAAGTGAGAATGTATTACGTACGTAAGAGTTTCAAGCGTGTGAGAATCTTATACTCACACGCGAGTGTAGCTTTCACTAGCAATATGTCTATTGCCATTCATGAATCTAATTGAATATTCTGATTTGTTTTTGTATGTTATATACTCCTATCCATTAAAAGAGCTGTGAGCCTGTGACGTTCATGGTGCTAATGACAGCTTAATTATGCAAGTGGGGACCGTTTCGGGGTTTAGTGGGGTAGTAACAACTTGCACCTGGTGTTTAGTCAATAGATGCATGACATGTGTCTGTACATAGATTTTTAACACTTAATCACGGTCTATTAACATGCATGTTACCTTGTTAAATCACTTAATTACTATAGTAAATTTATATAGTTTAATGTAAACACCGGCCAGTACACATTATAAGTATTTACCGTTTAGTTGAATCCTCAAAGTTCTATGTATTGACGGGATTAAAAAAAATACTTACACCATCAAATCAGATAAAATATGATTGTAAGCAAGTTTATCTAGTAGTACTAATAACCTGAACAAATGGTAAGTAAGTAACATGTTACAAGAAGTTAAATAAATATAGATTGGTGCAAAAATTTCTATATTGTCAATGTATATAGCTTAAATTCTTGTTCCATTTTCTCAGAATATTTGACATTTTCAGTTTTGCAAAAGCTAAAACAAGTTTTGAGTAATATCTTGCAGTTGCAGATGTATTCTTTTGTCATTTTGATATGAGAAAATTAAAAACAATTTTTTTTAATGAATTATCCATTGCTATGTTTATTCAGAAAGTTGATAATAAATGAGAAGGGATAAAGTATTAGGAGTGTTATTAATGTTGTTATTATTATTGTTACAACTTCCTTTTTAGTTGTAGGTGATTATATTTTTGAGAGCTACCACATAATTTAGGCTATGCTGATGCTACACTCCAAGGATGTTGGTAGTGGGATCCACCTTTAATGTGGGACCCAAGCTGCTATCGTCACTCAGATATGCAGCACCCCGGCACCGGTAATTCATCGGAAAATTGATGTCATACATCGGAATAATCGAATAAGTACATACACTTACTATAAATATAATGTTAGCAAGGTGTTAGAGAATCAAATTAATTGGTGATGCAAGCTACTTATTAGTGTACCTATAATGACTCGTGTTGAATTAAAATGAAAAACAAAGATATATATTATTCTTCCAAACATCTCACTATATATTATAGTTGCTACTATCTATTGGCTTAAATATTCATCCTAATCTCCAAATTATGGTACGTAGTTAGTGGGTACACCTCAGAATATTCTAGACGCTATGGGTTTGAGTTGAGAGTGTGAGAGTTTGAAATTATATTCATCCTAATCTCTAATATATATATATATATATATATATATATATATTTTTTTTTTTTTACATTATAGGTCTGATCGGTAGCGGAATTAAAATTTTCACTAAGAATATTTAAAATTATAAATAAGCAAATATACGAATAGGCTAAAAGGATCAAAAATCAATTATACATACATAAAAATAAGTATTTGATATTATATATACAATATAATTTCCGGTTAAGATGATTTGGACGAACTAAGTCCAAGAAGTTAATTAATTAAAAATTTCTGTTCGATCCATTGATTCTTTGTTGGGTAGGATAGCATTTCTTATGTGGAGAGCATGAACAGCAAAGACCAAATATTCCATAATTAATCTTGATTCTTGACATTATAGTGTAATTTGTATATTTGTTCTCTTAGGTCTTAATTCTTAAAGTACGTATGTATCACGAGTTAATCCAAAATGTACGGCATATAGCATCTTTTAGAAATTTAAAAAATAAAATTTTCAGAATAATAGTTAAAGAATATAAATTAAAAGAAATATAAAGAAAATGTCAACTTGGTGGGGGATTCCTCAGCACCCAACAGACTGGAACTGATTACACTTGGGGGTACCAAATGAATATTTATTACAAAAAAAAAAAAAAGTTTAGGAATACAACAATAGATAGAGGGATTTTTTTTTTTTTTGATAGTGGGATTATTGCTGTATGTGGGATTAGGATTTCAACGTATATTTAGATTCTCCCACCTTAATTTTATACCTTCAGAATCACACCGTCATAACTTTCCAATTTATCACCTAACGGAGCATTTCATCTACTGTAATCAGAAATTCGAGATTTTATTCAATTTTATCCATTTCTTGGATCCACCTTTCTCTGCGCATCTTGTTCTTTGTTCTGATTATATATATATTGCAATGTATGTAGTTTTGTTAATACAAGCATGAGATTCTATTATAACTTGATTAATGCTGAACTTATATGATGAAGTTACTGCAGAATAAAAAGCAACTCTACGCCTGAAAATTAAGTTACTTTCTCTATCCCAATTTCTGTGACATATGTTCCTTTTAGTTTGTTAAAAAGAATGTTGTCTTTCCATATATAAAAAATATTTAACTTTAATTAAAATTCTTAAACAAACATATAAAGTGGGAGGAATTGTATTTTTTATCATATTAATCACCTCATTTCTCTAAAGTATAGAAAACTAGCTTGTGATTTACGTTCATGAATCGATTTCAATATTTTCTGGTGGATCATGTATTAGTCCATTTTGAATTTGAACTTTTTTCTCTCACCAAGCATCTGGTGTACATTGTTCTGATTAATCCGAATTTAATTTGTAAGTACAACGTCCATTATGGAGTTCTTAGCGTTGTCTGTTGAAGATGACTCTTTCCTAACTTCAAAATTCGATCTGAGACATCTGGTTATTAAGACTAACTAAACATTTACCATTCTACCGCAATACCCTTCTACGGTGAATTTGAACTTTTCTAACTGAAATTAAAAGTAAATTGATATATTTATTGAATATGTTGGCTTATCACTAAATCTGCATGCTGAAATGCCCTTATACCACAAATGCGTGAAGCTGAAAGATCATGCGCGATCACAAAATTCCACAAAAAAGGGAATTGATTTGAACTCTCCTCACTAACATCTTGTCTAATATAATTGTATGATTCTTTTCAGAAACAGACATTACAAACCTAATGGACATGGCCAGCCTAAGAGGAAACAAATCTGATCATAGTGATTGCTCTTTCATGATATTAATAAACAAAGGACTGAAAATTTCACAAAGCGAGAATCATAAATACGAAAAAAGCATTTAATTGCTTGGATTACAATAGATTCGATGATATTTGCGCCATGTCCGATGTAAATATTTGACTGAGTTTTGTCTTCTTCACTAATAGTGAAAATTGTATTGTCAGACCAAATGGTCCTTTCCTAGCTACAAGTGGCTTATCAATAAGTTGCAGTAGTATCTATCGTGGATTGCACTCGTCATGCTAAATAGATTGTGCCAAATTTAGCTCATAAAAATATAATTCATCCAAACATATATATATTTATATTATAGGTGGATCATTTTGCATATAATCCAAACTAGTCCATTGATATTTGGCACAAATATCATGTTTTGTGTCGTATTACAACTTCTTCTCATGACTTTTATCGCTTAATTCATGAGGTAACCGTCGTATTTGAACTTATGTCGTTGCATTTCATGTCTATAGGTACGATGACAACAAACGATGGAAAATGTGCTTAAAATGATTGAAAGTCGTAGCAGATGTTGATCGGCTGAGGTGACAAGTCGATTATCGCAAAGGATGAACTAACGGAAGAGTAATCATCTACAGAACCTCACTTTCCTTCCGCATCGCGGAAGGATCGCGCGAAGCTTCAGAACTTCAGGCCATCAACCCGCATCGCGTGAAGAAAGCGGAACAACCAAACTCAGTCATCAGACTCCGTGATCGACTCGCATCGCGGGGAAAAAACGAATAGCTGCAGAACCTTGTGCGATCCTTCCGCGATGCGGAAGGAAAGCGGGACTCTGCGGATTTTTTGTTTTTTTCCCGATTAGACTAGGATTTGGATTCTTTATGTATTATTTTTTACCCTAGCCTATATATACACGTTTTGATAGCTGAGAACGGTATTCTGGGATTATTCAAGGATTTGTAAGCCACCGTTCTCCTTTTTCTTTTTCTAGGTTACTTTATTTTTCATCTTTTTCAACCCTAGTTTATTCATGGCTTCTTTTGTCTATGATCGAACCATGAGTAGCTAATCTCCTAATTCTAGGGTTGTGGCGAAAAACTTGAAAGTTGATGTGATGACAATTATTATCTATTGATTTTCCATATTGTGGGTTGCTTATTTATTCTTGGTTTTAATTGTTTGATTATCTGGCCAATAGTTAGACACTATCTGTGGTGCGGGGATTGAACTTGAGAAAGGGAATTCACGTACGTAATAAGAATAAATAGAGTTTGTTCGATTTAATCGTTTTGCTACTGAGGATAGAGATATACCCGTTAGCCCTACTTAGTTGAATACGGTGGAATAAAGGCGTTCTTGTTACACCTGATGACCATAGAGATATAGGCATTAAGGTAACATCTACAGGCTTGTGAGTAGTTCGAGAGAATATCATAAAGCATAATCAACCCGTCAACTAGTAACCCCGGAAATAAAATAGGTGGAATTGTTTGAAGATCAACTGGATTGTCGAAAGCCATAACCCTAGATCTTTCTCTCATCTGAAAATTCTTACAATCTTTGTCAAGATAATCCCAGTCCTAAAAACACCCATCACAAATTGTTTACTTTTCAGTTTTAGTTTAGTACAACAAACATCTTGATTTTCACTTTCTTGAATAGTTTCATTCGAATTTGAATTAGTTTAACAGTAGAATCTAAGTCTCTGTGGGATCGATATCTGAACTTAACAGTCTATATTACTTGTACGACCACGTATACTTGCGTGTGCGTTTGGGAGCAACAAGTTTCTGGCGCCGTTGCCGGGGACTTAGAAAAATTTACTGTTTTCCTAATTTGAGTTTTTTTTTTCTATTCAAGTCTTTACTTTTCGTCGTTGTTCTACTTGTGATTCTTCAGGCTTCTCTGGTTTATGCCAAGCACTAGAAGTTCAGGACAACCGTTAGTTGATCTTGATCTAGAAATCGAGAGAACCTTCCGACGACAGAGACAAATGGCTAACGAAGCAGCAAGACTTGCTCTTGAACAGGCAGAAAGGGATAGAGCATGAAACGCAGATGAACAGGGAAACCAAGCAGCTGCGAGGGCACCAGAACAACGAATTCTGTTATCCAGTTATGCTAGGCCAAGTCTGGCGACCATTGCTAAAGCTATTGTTAGGCCTGACATTGCTGGAAATTTCGAGCTAAAAGAAGGAACAGTGCGGCTGGTGCAACATACGTGCCAGTATATGGGTAAATCTAGTGAAGACCCGCATAAGCACTTGATGCAGTTCGTGGAGTTGAGCGAGAACTTCCAATATAGAGATGTTCCCGATGATTATGTGAAGCTGTCCTTATTTCCGTTCTCACTTATTGGCGAAGCAAGGGAATGGTTGACAAATCTACCTGCAGGTTCTATCACTTCTTGGGAAATATTATCAAATAAGTTTATCGACAGATTCTTCTCACCCAAGAAGACAAAGGAGCTGCGGGGAAGAATTGCTAACTTCACTCAGAGAGATTCCGAATCTCTACCACACGCTTGGGAAAGGTATAAGGGGTATCTGCGAGATTGCCCCCATCACATGCAGCCCAAGGAGATCATTGGCAACTATTTCGTAGAAGGTCTAAACCATGAATCAAGGGCCCTACTGAATGCGTCAGCTCAAGGTCAGATATTAAACAAAACATATGAAGAGATGGAAGATCTCCTTGAGATGATGTCTAAGGGTCATCATGAGTATAACGAGAATAGCAGGGCGTTACCACAAAAGGCTGCTGGGGTTCTTAAAGTTGATGATGTTGCAGCCATTCGGGCCGATATAGGTACTCTTATGAATGTAATGTTGAGGGTGTTTCCTCAAGCTCAGCAGATTCAACCAGTTCAGCACATCCAGTAGGTAGCATGTGTAGGTTGCGGTGAACCTCATGATTACAACAATTGTCCATTGAATCCAGAGTCGGTCTATTTTGTGGGATAGCAGAATCGCGGTATTGGCAATCGGGGGAACTATTATGGGAATAATTACAACACTCCATTTGGAAAGCAGGAATTCCACAAGCCGAACAATTATCAACAACCTCAAGCACAGCCAGCTAGCAATCTAGAGGAAATGATGAAGCAGCTCATAGCTCAAAATCAGGCGATGCAGCAGCAAAATCAGAAAATTCAGAGTGAGATGCAGAAATCGATTCACGAGCTTGAGCGTCAGATGGGGCAGATGGCTCTTATGCAGAATGTCAGGCCTCCGGGTGCTCATCCGAGTGATACTGAAAAGAATCCAAAAGAATGCAAAGCAGTCACCTTGAGAAATGGTAGAGAACTAGAAGAAGTGCCACCAAAAAAGAAGAACACAGTAGAGGAAGAGCTTATCCCGGCTAAGCGAGCTGAACCAAAGCAAACAGTCATAGAGCATCGTGTAGAGGAAGTGGTGCGACCACCCCCTCCCTTTCCACAGCGACTTCAGAAACAGAAAGCGGACTCGGCTTGCAGAAAATTTCTTGAACTCTTAAAACAGGTACACATCAACATACCTTTGGTGGAGCTTATGCAAGAAGTCCCAAAATATGCAAAATATATTAAAGATGTGGTCGCAAACAAACGGCGTTGGACAGAGTTTGAGACAGTTGCGCTTACTGAGGAGTGTAGTTCTAGAGTAAGGAGTAAAATCCCGCCGAAGTTGAAAGATCCGGGCAGCTTCACAATTTCGATTACGATTGGCAACATTGAGGTTGGGATAGCATTGTGCGATCTGGGTGCTAGTATTAATCTGATGCCCACTTCTGTGTTCTGGACGTTAGGGTTGGGGGAGCCTAGGCCAACCACTATCACTTTGCAGTTGGCTGATCGCTCTCTTGCTTATCCAGATGGTATTATTGAGGACGTTCTTGTGAAGGTGGGCCCATTTATTCTGCCAGTTGATTTTGTGATACTTGACTATGAGGCAGATAAGAGTGTTCCTCTCATCATGGGGAGAGGCTTCTTGGCTACTGTTGATGCTGTGATCCGAGTGAGAGATGGCAAGATGTCCATGACAGTCAATGGGCAAGAAACGACTTTCGATGTGTTTAAAGCCACCAGACTTCCAGCCCATTATGAGGATTTGAAGATGATTTCTGTGGTGGAACCTGAGCTCACAAATGCCGAGTTGGATCGCTTCCTAGCCTCGCGAGACCCTTTGGAGACAGCTTTAGTGTATGGGGAAGATCTGATGATTGATGCCGAAGTGGAGGAGTGTCTTAGCATTCTTGACACTTCATGTGCTTATCTACGAGCACATACACCGTTTGAGGAACTGGACATACCAGAGTCATGGAAGAAGCCGAAACCGTCTATTGAAGAGGCGCCCGTTCTTGAATTGAAGCCATTGCCCCATCACCTTCGCTATGCTTTCCTGGGTAGTGGAGACACATTGCCCGTAATCCTCTCTGCTTATTTGAATGATGTACAGGTGGAACGAGTATTACGAGTGCTAAGAGATCGAATCCGAGCCCTTGGGTGGTCGATAGCTGATATTCGGGGTATTAGTAGCTCGTTTTGCATGCACAAAATTTTGTTAGAGGAAGGCAGCAAACCCAGTATTGAGTGCCAGCGGCGACTGAACCCGATCATGAAGGAGGTGGTAAAGAAAGAGGTAATCAAGTGGCTTGACAGCTGCATTATTTACCCTATATCGGACAGCAATTGGGTGAGCCCTGTACAATGTGTCCCGAAGAAAGGGGGAATAACTGTGGTGGAAAACGAGAAGAACGAATTGGTGCCTCAACGAACTGTCACAGGCTGGAGGATATGCATCGACTATCGAAAGTTGAATAACGCCACCAGAAAAGATCATTTCCCTTTACCCTTCATGGATCAGATGCTCGACAGATTGGCCGGGCATGATTATTATTGCTTTTTGGATGGTTATTCGGGTTACAACCAGATCATGATCGCGCCCGAGGATCAGGAAAAGACCACATTCACTTGTCCATATGGCACGTTCGCATTCCGGAGGATGCCTTTCGGTTTGTGCAATGCACCAGGTACCTTTCAGCGATGCATGATGGCCATCTTCACCGATATGGTGGAAAATTATGTAGAGGTATTTATGGATGATTTCTCTGTCTTTGGAGATTCCTTTGATGATTGTTTGAACCATCTGGATGCCGTGTTAGCACGCTGCGAAGAAACAAACTTGGTACTCAACTGGGAAAAATGCCATTTCATGGTCCGAGAAGGAATTGTTCTTGGGCACAAGATATCAGGCAAGGGAATAGAAGTCGACAAGGCAAAGATTGAAGCAATTGAAAGATTGCCACCACCCGTTTCAGTTCGGGGAGTGCGCAGCTTTCTTGGGCATGCTGGCTTCTACCGACGGTTTATCAAAGACTTCTCTAAGGTTGCCAATCCACTCTGCAGGCTTTTAGAGAAGGATGTGAAGTTTGTGTTCAATGAAGCCTGTCTGACGGCTTTTGAGGAGCTGAAACGAAGGCTGGTATCTGCTCCTATTATTGTAGCACCCGATTGGTCTCTACCATTTATCCTAATGTGTGATGCCAGTGATTTTGCTGTGGGCGCTGTCCTTGGTCAGAAAAGGGACAAAATCTTTCACCCTATTTATTACGCCAGCAAAACACTTGATGCAGCCCAGATGAACTATACTGTCACAGAGAAGGAGTTATTGGCGGTTGTCTACGCCTTTGACAAATTCTGATCATACCTAGTGGGCACGAAGGCGATTGTCTACACTGATCACACGGCAGTTCGTTACTGGTTTGCAAAGAAGGATGCAAAGCCGAGGCTTATTCGTTGGGTTCTGCTGCTTCAGGAGTTCGACATCGAGATTTTAGATCGAAAGGGCACAGAAAATCAGGTGGCAGATCACTTATCGAGGTTAGAAGATCGGGAACATGTTGATGAAGCAGTGGGGATTAATGAGACTTTTTCGGACGAACAACTTTTTGCTCTTAATTCAGCTGAGGTGCCATGGTATGCAGACATGGTAAACTTTATAGTGAGTGAGATTTACCCTCCTGGTGCTAATCACGAGAAGAAGAAGCGAATTCTGCATGACAGTCGTTTCTATGTGTGGGATGAGCCCTATCTGTACCGGGTCGGGACAGATCAGTTAATCAGAAGATGTGTTCCAGAGGAAGAGGTCCCAGCAATTCTTGAGAAGTGTCATTCATCACCCTATGGAGGACATCATGCTGGGGACAGAACAGCGGCTAAGGTCCTCCAGTCCGGATTCTACTGGCCAACTCTGTTCAAAGACGCTCATGAATTTATGCGAGCATGTGATAGCTGCCAGAGAACCGGAAATATTTCCAAGCGTCATGAAATGCCTTTGAAGGGCATCTTGGAAATCGAGCTGTTTGATGTATGGGGTATTGACTTCATGGGTCCCTTTATACCATCCAAGGGAAATAAATACATATTGGTGGCTGTAGACTATGTTTCGAAGTGGGTGGAGGCCATTGCACTTCCCACCAATGATGCTAGTGTGGTGGCGCGATTTCTGAAAAAGAACATTTTTACGAGGTTTGGGACCCCGCGAGCTATCATTAGTGATCAAGGAACACACTTCTGCTATCGGCTTTTTGATAAATTGTTGCTCAAGTATGGGGTGAAACATAACATAGCGACTGCCTATCACCCTCAGACAAGTGGTCAAGTGGAGGTATCGAACAGGGAGATCAAGAGGATTTTGGAAAAGACTGTGAGTGTAAGTAGAAAAGATTGGTCATTGAAGCTTGATGACGCTCTGTGGGCATACAGAACAGCTTACAAAACTCCGATCGGTACATCCCCTTATAAGCTCGTCTTTGGTAAGGCATGTCATCTACCAGTCGAGCTTGAGCATAGAGCATATTGGGCGATCAAGAAGCTGAATCTCGACATGGTTCAAGCTGGAGAGAAGAGACTGTTGCAGCTGCACGAGTTGGATGAATTTCGCTATCATACTTATGAAAACGCGAAAATGTATAAAGAGCGCACCAAAAGAATTCATGACAGGCGCATCCAATCTCGTGACTTTGAGCCTGGACAGTTAGTATTGCTGTATAACTCCAGGCTGAAGATTTTCGGTGGAAAGCTAAAGAGCAAATGGTCCGGACCATTCGAGGTAGTTCATGTGACTGCACATGGTGCTGTCGAGCTTAGAAGACCCCACTCGGATGAGACATTCTTGGTGAACGGACAGGGAGTGAAGCATTACTACGGCGAGGCCACTGAACGCGCCAAGACCACCAACGATCTAGAAGAGGCTTGAGGAGAGCTTGCGTCGTGCCGCGACGTTAAATCAGGCGCTACTCGGGAGGCAACCCGTGTGAAAAAAAAAAGTGTCGTGCCACGACCCTAACTAAGGCGCTAGATGGGAGACAACCCACCAATTTGTAAAATATAAGTCACGTTTGTTCATGTTGCAGGAATTGAGCTGAAACAAAGAAAATAGACAAAGTGCCCAGTGAATTGCGCGATCCACCCGCGATGCGGACAGATCGCCTGATATCCTGCAGCTTCGCGCGATCCATCCGCGATGCGGACGTATCGCGCGGGTCGACCCGGTTTGTATGTTTTCGTTTCCCTTATATAGGATAGACACGACCCTCTTTTCATTTTTCATTCCCTAACCCTTCTCATTCCCTTTGTGTCCGAAACGAAAATCGCCCACACCTTCCCATTCCCCCCCTCTCACACACGAATTCAAATTGCACTCCATCCCACATCAACACCACAAGGTAAGTGTTCATCTTCTCTATTTTTTTTCTCTCTCCTTACCATTGTGTTGGTTATGTGTAGAGTAGGGATATGGGTATGGGCGAATTGAGGGCGGGGATTGGTATTGCTTGTGTAATTAGTGTGAATGTGGCTAGAATGTGACTCCCATTGCATAAAGGAGGTTTTTTCTACCCCCTATTGGTACTCAAAGTTAAGGGACAATGTTCCGCCCACAAGGTGTTCGATAAAAATCCTGAACCGAGTTTTTGTGAAATTGTGAAGTCTTGAGTAGCAATGTAACATTAACCGCGCATAGGAATCCTTGTGAAATTCATCTCACCACCCAATTCAAATTATTAAGGAGGAACGGAAAATAGTGATTCTTGTTTCGTCCGAAGCAACATGACAATCGTGTGCCTTGTTTTTGTTTGCTAGATCCTGTAGGAGTAGTTAATTTCTTTTGACTTTTCTTTTCGCAATATAGTTGGAAGTAAGTGTGGGGTTGTTTCACGACCCCGTCATGACTAACCGAAACTTCTCGTTTGGTAATGCATTGTTTTGCAGGCAAAATGGTTCACGGCAAATCCAAGGGCAAAGCTGTCGCCTCCTCCTCCCAAGGTACAAAATGAGGGCGAGCGCAAAACCCGCCCAAAGAGAAAAAGGGGCAAATGTCCGGTAAAGGCAAGCATCCCGCGGTGTTTATTCCCCCAGCAACTAAAAGGACAACAAACCCCCATCTCTCGGGAGAAGGGGCGAAGTGGTATGCGGGGTTTGACACCTCGAAAGGGTACTACCATGAGCGGGCAATCAGTCGAGCCCCTTTGAAGAGGAACTTTCGGGATATCCATGACCGTATAGTTTCCATGGGATGGACATCTGTATTCGAACAACCGGGGCCTGTGAACATCGATTTGGTCCTGGGACTCTATGCGAGCGTCCCAACCCGTCTGCCTCGAGAAGCTGTGCACTTTCGAAGAAATAGGGTGCCATTAACGGCATCAACCTTGTGCGGGGCAGTCGGAGTCCCGGATGTGCCTGTCGAGCCTTTACTAGAATTCATCAAAAGGCCGGACTATCGGGCTATCTGGGAAACGCTATGTGGAGCCAACTCAAAAGCTCAATGGGTCCGATATTCAGGACCTATGCGGAAACACCGAAGTATGAGCATGAGCAACTTTTGTAGAGAGGCCCGAGTGTGGCTGCGCCTCCTAAATGCGAGAATAATACCACTTGATCACTTCTCGGAGGTACAACGGGAGAGAGTGTGCATTGTGTACTTCCTGATGACAGGGCAGCCGGTAAACATAGGGTATTGGATGCTATAAGAAATCCGCCGAGTGCGGGCTGGGAAGTCGAAAAGGCTAAGCTATGGGAACACTCTCACTTCCTACCTAATGCGGCTCGACGGTGAATTAGTGTACTCCACTGATAGAGTACTTGCGGCGCCCGATGAACCGCTTGATATCTCCAATGTCATGGCCCCAGCAAGCGTATCCGGACATCACTTGACCCCGGCGGAGGAGAGGTCTGCCCAGTCAACCGTACTAGCTCAACTGTACTCGGGGATGATGGTTGCGAGTGACCACTTTAATATTGATCTGACCAGGGTTTTTATTGATAACCCACACACTCCACATTCTCGGGCGTTGGTGGGAGAGCTATCTCAGTTACCCGCGGATGAGGACGAGAACTCAGCTGATCGAGTGATGGCCGCATGTGACGAGGAGGAGGAGGCAGAGTCGCTGATGCAAGGCGACGACGAAGAGGATGAAGAGAATGCCGAGCCAAATGAGGGCGCGGCCGATGATGAGGACTTCCTAGATGAGGACGACTAGGCCCTAGTGGGCCCCAGGGAGTATTTCTTACCTCGCTTGTGCTTTATTTGTTTTCAAGTTTACCTGCATTGAGGGCAGTGCATACCTATAAGTGTGGGGGTGGGGAAATACGTCCCTGGTTTGTAACACCATGTTTTGAGGTTGCGGATGATGATTAGTATGCCGTAGGATTTTTTTTTTAGGATTTTGTTTTTAGTTTTGCATCTTAGTGTCGAAAAAAAAAAAGATTTTATTTTCTTTATTTTTCTTTGATAACTTCTTAAGTCCCTCATTAGTAGGCATTCATCATCCAACCCCTTTGGTTTTCTTATGGCCTCGGTTCTTTCCCGAGGGGGGGCCTTTGAACCGGGCGTAGGTAGATTTCTTTTTTTAGTCATAGGAAGGGCTGTTCCTGATGACGGGTGGATGACAACCTGCTTGAGGGAAAATTAGTCCGTAGGCTAAGAACATTCAAATGCTAGGTGCACGGGATAGGTAAAGTTTTGGCATATGAACGACCTTGAAATGTTTTGTGAAAGAATACCGTGAAACTGTATTACTTTTCTTGGAAGCACTTGAAAATGTTTTTTTGTGGTGACTCGTATGACCCACTTGGCATTGTTGAGTTCCATTATGTTTGATTGTTTCGAGGGACAACCGGATCCCTCTTGCGTTGATTATGTGCCATGTGTGAGTAAGGTTTTGTTTTTGAATCCATGTTTGGTATCGACATCTAGAACTTGCCCCGTGTGTTCACAAAGCGAAATGAAGTTGGTTGAGCCTAGAAAGTGATAGAGGCATTTCTTTGGTTAGTGACTAAAAGGCCTAAAACGCTATCCTACCAATTTGCAAATAGCACCCTAGTTAACCCTTTTGAGCCTTTAGCCTTTTCTTTGATAGCAGTTAATTAGCCTTTACCCCTTCGTTCTATAAAACTTGATTTTTGATCCAAATACTCTCTGAGCACTTTAATCATTTACATGTATAATGGGAGTTGGGAGGAGAAATAAAGAGGGGAAATGGTTGTTAACTGTAATCTAGGAAGACAATAGGAGCACCGAATGAACAGAACTAAATTCACGTGTTAGTGGGAAAAGAAAAAAAAATGTAGCGAAAAAGTTTCCCTTCTAACGTGTGTAACTTCTAAAAAGAGTGGTGCTAGAACAAATAAAATGGGTGAATTGGGAGAAATTGAAAGGTTGGTTGGTGTTGAATAAGGACTAATGAAGAAATTGGGCAAGAATGACGAATGTATGAGTATTAAAGTGCTTAGGGAGGTTAGTCACTATTACCCAAATAATTCCTACCCGTCCCATAGCCTACATTACAACCATCGAAGTCCTACTTGATTCCAGGTTCGTCTTACTTGTATTAGTAGAGTGGTTACACTACGGGCAAGCATATGGTATGTTGTACTTTACATGTGATATTCTTTGTGAGAGTGAGTGCATTTATTGATTTCAGGTCCATTGAGTTAAACATATGATTCTTGATGAGATATGGACTATTTTGTTGTGGTGAGGGCACATAATTAGCAATAGAGAGGTGAAGTGCTGATTTCTTGATCATAAGGTTGCCTATATGCGTTAAAGTGGTGTCGTTGAGTCAACTGTTTTGAAATTCGAAATGTTTTCATTGAAAAGAAGTACTTGGTGCTGAAAATGAGTTTTGTTTTTGAACCTCTGGCATGGCTTTCGCAATCTGGGTTGTGGGTTTGTTTTGAAAATCTCGTTTCAAGAGTTAGCCATACTAGCTGAATCCCGTTGCAGACCTGTTTGAATGAGTGATCTAGAAGTGTAGTCTGATGTTGGTTTGTGTTTGCCCGAGGGCGAGCAAAGTCTAAGTGGGGGGTGGTGATATTTGGCACAAATATCATGTTTTGTGTCGTATTACAACTTCTTCTCATGACTTTTATCGCTTAATTCATGAGGTAATCGTCGTATTTGAACTTATGTCGTTGCATTTCATGTCTATAGGTACAATGACAACAAACGATGGAAAATGTGCTTAAAATGATTGAAAGTCGTAGCAGATGTTGATCGGCTGAGGTGACAAGTCGATTACCGCAAAGGATGAACTAACGGAAGAGTAATCATCTACAGAACCTCACTTTCCTTCCGCATCGCGGAAGGATCGCGCGAAGCTTCAGAACTTCAGGCCATCAACCCGCATCGCGTGAAGAAAGCGGAACAACCAAACTCAGTCATCAGACTCCGCGATCGACTCGCATCGCGGGGAAAAAGCGAATAGCTGCAGAACCTTGCGCGATCCTTCCGCGATGCGGAAGGAAAGCGGGATTCTGCGGATTTTTTGTTTTTTTCCCGATTAGACTAGGATTTGGATTCTTTATGTATTATTTTTACCCTAGCCTATATATACACGTTTTGATAGCTGAGAACGGTATTCTGGGATTATTCAAGGATTTGTAAGCCACCGTTCTCCTTTTTTTTTTTCTAGGTTACTTTATTTTTCATCTTTTTCAACCCTAGTTTATTCATGGCTTCTTTTGTCTATGATCGAACCATGAGTAGCTAATCTCCTAATTCTAGGGTTGTGGCGAAAAACTTGAAAGTTGATGTGATGACAATTATTATCTATTGATTTTCCATATTGTGGGTTGCTTATTTATTCTTGGTTTTAATTGTTTGATTATCTGGCCAATAGTTAGACACTATCTGTGGTGCGGGGATTGAACTTGAGAAAGGGAATTCACGTACGTAATAAGAATAAATAGAGTTTGTTCGATTTAATCGTTTTGCTACTGAGGATAGAGATATACCCGTTAGCCCTACTTAGTTGAATACGGTGGAATAAAGGCGTTCTTGTTACACCTGATGACCATAGAGATATAGGCATTAAGGTAACATCTACAGGCTTGTGAGTAGTTCGAGAGAATATCATAAAGCATAATCAACCCGTCAACTAGTAACCCCAGAAATAAAATAGGTGGAATTGTCTGAAGATCAACTGGATTGTCGAAAGCCATAACCCTAGATCTTTCTCTCATCTGAAAATTCTTACAATCTTTGTCAAGATAATCCCAGTCCTAAAAACACCCATCACAAATTGTTTACTTTTCAGTTTTAGTTTATTACAACAAACATCTTGATTTTCACTTTCTTGAATAGTTTCATTCGAATTTGAATTAGTTTAACAGTAGAATCTAAGTCTCTGTGGGATCGATATCTGGACTTAACAGTCTATATTACTTGTACGACCACGTATACTTGCGTGTGCGTTTGGGAGCAACATCCATTTATAAAAGGAGAAATTATTTAATTAACTTAAGTAGTTGTTCACCCAACCGTTTAATTTACAGCAAGTAGATGTGTGTATATATACATTTATTATACATATAACCGTGTCTGGGTATTATCAATATATAATCTATGTGTATCGATTATATATTGTGAGATTTCACTGGGTGTGTTGTTGTTGTTTGTTGTTGTGTATCGAATAAATAAATAAATAGTAAATCCTACCGGCTAAGAGTGTAAGGAACCCACCCATTTAAGAAGTTTATGCCAACTTAATCACTGTGTGTATGTAGCCTAAAATGACCGATTACAAAGCTTATCAAAACCTAAGGTAAATAAGTTTTTTAGTTTAATTTATTTGATATAGTAATCATAATATCTGATGATCGCACTCTGAGGAAAAAGAAAAAGACAAAGGAAAAATTACGTGCAAGTTAGCACAAAGTAGAAATTAAGATGATGTGATTCCTCTGTCCTTAAAAGTTTTGGGGTTCGAGTTTTAATTATTTTTTTTAAAAAAAATATCTGGTGGAAATATTTTTTTTTTGAATAAACCTTATACGGTACGAATTGGATTAATTGGAACCTCAAGGCGGTACCAAACCCCTGATGAGAAATAAAAAGAAGTGAAGATGGCAAACATTTTATTAATTAATAAATTTGTATATAGACTTACAAGTGGTTATACCAAGAAAAAAGTCTAAATCTGATGAGGCAATTTAGATAATCGGAATGTAAAAGCAGGTAACGAACATCAGTTGGGAAACCAAGATTAAGGCTTACCTTCTTGCGTTTAATGACTAATTTAGGTTTCCTATTTTTGTTACGTCAGACTTCCGATGTTTTTGGATCTTGATTCTTGAGGATTGCTGAGGCAATTAATTAGTCGATATCCACAAAGAAAAAGCATCATTGATAATTATAAGGAACTGTTTATCAATTACGTAATTATCAACTTAATCTTGTAGTCTGGTCTTTATCACGTAGGTGGACACAACTGTTGATACATAATTCAGCCAAAGTGTTTGATGATCTGATAATAACAATTGCTAAGTTAAAGCTTAAGCACTTAATCCGCTTACATCAATCACTAGATATTTTATTAACAGCATAATCCTTTTAAGTTTGTTATAAGTAGGGTAACACAAAGCAAACCGACAAACCGCACCAAACCGATAATTCGAACCAAATCGAGAAAAAAAACCCGCCTAGTGATTTAGTTTGACTTGGTTTGGTTTTAAAAAGAAAAGCCGAACACTATTGGTATGGTTTGGTTTTAACTAAAAAAAGTCAAACCGAATCAAACCAACCTGACATTACATTTATAAAAGTTCAAACACATTTTATACATAGAAATATTTATTTATAATGTAATTTATAAATGTTTCTTTAACTTTTTCATAATTTTTTGTCTTTTAACATATTATTTCAAGCTTGGAATTAGACTTTTGAATGGTTTAATAAGTTTTATAGCCCAATGATATTAGTAACTCAAATAAAACTCAACAAAAATCAAATCAATACTAATGCTAACAAAAGAAATTCATATCTAACACTGGAATGACAATAATTTTGATATCTATTCTTTAGTTTTATATTAGTTTAGAAAGTGAAAATGCATAACTTAATTTTATTTTTTCTTTAATATTTAGTCACGTAATTAATACTTAGTAGCCGTACTTATTTTAGCATAACTTAGTACTTTTAGATTATGATCATTTTTTACATGCCTTATAAATTAGTTGTATTTATTGTAGCATGACTTAGTACTTTTAGATTATGATAATTTTATTTTATGAAATTTCATTAATTTTTTTCGTTGAATATTTTAGTACAATGTCATCTCTCATCACGTTTTGTGTTATTTTCTTAATAAATATCTTAATTAGATCGTTGTATCTTACTAGGACTAAAGAAATATTTGAAGTATAAGTTATATGTTTTGTATGAAGACTTTACCGGAAAAAACCCGAAAAACCCGAGAAAACCCGAGGTTGAAAAACTCGACTTTTGTTGGTTTGGTTTGGTTTATAGATTTAAAAACCCGATGCAATTGGTTTGGTTTGGTCTTTAAAAAACCCGAACCAACCCGGTCCATGTACACCCCTAGTTATAAGTAATGCTCCAATTACATATAATACAATTTCACTGCCCTTAACCAAAGGCTTCAGACTCAAGTAAGAATTAAAAACTTATTCGTTGGGAGCGTTAATTACATACGTCGCAGTTGAACACACTTTTCTAGAAAATGAAATTATAATGCGCATATAGGTCAAATATGACTTTTAGAATTTTTATCACTCTTAAACGCTTTTAGCAAAATTCCTAGTTTTGCCATTAATTGAACATCAAACACGAATTAGGATTAGTCGGGTCCGTGAGCTTCAGAAACTTGATGATTAAACCGATAAAGAAAAGACACTTAACGCGGAAATGATACTTTAACAACAATTATAGTACTAATTATTAATGCTACTGTAGATTGTGCCTAAACAGTACTTTTTTCCTAATAATAGCCTTTGTTTGATATGGAGTACATAAATATCTTGAACTGTTTTAGCTACCTAAAAAGGAAAGCGTGATGAAACATATAATCGGTGGTCCTAGATCGAAAATCAACTAGCTTTAGTGATGAATTCTTTATTAATTAGACTAATTAATTAGAGATTAATGTATAACATCCAATAATATTCTAGCTTAACTAAAAACATCATGTTGCCAAAAGGGAGAACTAGTGCTTCCATGTTGGGCAAGTAGGCAATGTGGAAGTGAAAAACACCACAAAAGTTCTAAATGACAAATTGCTTTCTTTGTTTAGTCCATGAGAAATCATATTCATAATCCATACCCCATGATATATAGATATATTCCAAGAAAGTGACTTAAATGTGTATCAAAATATTCTCAAATGTAACAATAATTTTTTTTGTTCTTTTACTACAAAATTGAAAGAAAAAGAAAAACCTTATTTCATATCAACACTAAAACAGAGCTCATTTGGTGCATGATGATTGCTCAAGGTCATATAAGGAGACAACGTAACCCATTACCCATTGATGTCGAATATCTGACACCCTTCCCTGCTATCCCCTTGCAAATCAAGGACTGAACATTTGGAACATGGACAATATAAGACTAAGACCCAACATCAGGTAATTCATGAATTGCGATGGACCTGCCTCTAATATCACGCGAAGAGCTGGACCTTGGGTCCTAATTCAATAAGAAGAGTTAGCTCATGATGTGAGTATTGCTCAATTATATAAGGAGATCAAATAACCCATCACCCAGCAATCTGGAAAATGTCTCTTTTTCAGCACTTTGCGACTTGATTTTGCTATGAGGTGTATGGGTGTCTCGAACGCAGCACGCTCGTAATACCCCTAATTCTAGAAAGCACATAAGTCTGAACGCCATGTTGAATGTAAGCTATGTTGAATGTGCAATCGAGACTACACGATATATGTAGGTGTCGATGCAGGTGTGGTGTCGGTCAATCCTAAATCGACGCCGACAACTGCCGAAGAGTTAATAACTGGACATGCTGGAATTTAGGAATCACCAGACAACCTTCACAGATTTTTTTTGGAAGATGTACTTTAGCGGTGTCTCAAATGCCGAATTTCAAATTTTTACAGTTATTAATGGTTAGATTACTCTTTATAAATATGGACTTCAATATTTCAAATATAATATATGCCATCAAAGGGACTAAAAATACCCTCACGTGGACCAAAACCCAAGTTGCAATGTCCATTAAGAAAGAAGCCAAAGGTAGGCAAAGGACGAAGTGGAGCACAATACACAGACCATATAATATGATTATCTAATCACCCCCATTAAGTCACGTCACGCAAACGACAGTCAAATTTGTGCCAACCAAATGTTGAAGCCCTAAAACAACACAATTTTTAACGGCATGACCTTATAAGTTATAATATACCTAAGCCACAAAAAATGAAATTCCTTGGTGGGGCACTTTTTTTTGGTCGACCTTAGCACATAAAATGCTCTAAGAAATTATAGTAAAAAGGAAAAAAAGGGATCGACATAGTTACATGATGAAACATTGAGTGCACTGCAAAAGTTTCATCTTTTGACTAGGTTTCTTAGATAATGAAATCAAATGTGACAATTAACCACAAGTTATTTTCTTTTCCTTCAGTGTTTTTTTTTTTGGGTTGCTGCGGGTTTTCCCTTTTTGCTTTTTTGTCATTCCTCTTCTAATTTTGGCATGGGTATATTTGGAAATTCGATCACATTATAGGGGGGAGTGGAGATTTATCTAGAGTGAATCACTACTAAAAAACAGGCAAAAATCGATTCAGTGAAAACTGACAGACTCCGTCGGTTATGTAAAAAAATTAAAAAAACCGGCAGACTTAGTCGTTTTTTTTTTTTTTGAAAATAAAAGAAATGTAACTTGGAATCCAACCCGGGTATGTTCCTTAGCATTAAAGGGCTCTACCATTAGACCACTCATGTTCTTTGTTCAAATACTTATATTGTTTTAATTTATACTGTTTTTTCGCTCTAAAAACCGACGGAGTCCGTCGGTTTTTTTATTAAAAAAAATAAAAACTAAAATAAAAACCCGATGGACTCCATCGGTTTATTTTAGAAAATAGTATAAAAATAAATTATATTTTTTACATTTTTGCTGGAAAAATAACCAACGCAGTCCGTCGATTTTCTTAAAAATAAAAATTAAAAATTTATCGAAAAAACCGACGGACCAATTTTTTAGTAGTGAATTTCTACATGCTCTTTTTAGTAACAATAACAAAGGTATGCCATGAGAAGATCAGGCCAACCTATTTCTGAGTAGCTGCTCCTGAAAAAGAATCACTTAGTCCAAACAGGTTCTTGCAATTACTTTTAGACAGGATCTCGAAATTGGTGTAGAAATATTTGACAAAACACGGTGTTAAATCTTCGATGACATGCATACACCCTAATCCCTATATCAAAATGGAGTTGCAAAATGGAAAAAAGATAAAAGGTGATTGATCCTTTGTATTTTTCAGGGCAATTTCCAAGAGGTAGGAACACCTATTGATCCTACTTTTTTCTTCTCCACTAAATTAATTTAACTTGCATACTATCAATGTAGATAACTTATACTATTGATATATTTTAATATGTTATACCGAGTTACTTTTCTTATTTTCAGATAATTGATATCACTTGTTAAGAATATTTATCTATGTTTATGTTTTAAACCTGATAGTATATCTTTTATATATATATATATGTCGTATATATAAGTAAAACTCTTTTTATATTCATTATTTTTTCATATTGCTACGGGGTACATTTGCTTCCACTATAACTTTTTGTATTCATCAATTGGGCAACATGCATGGTGGCTATGTTTGCCAAAAAAGTTCCCACTTTTTATGTGTTGTGTTCTTTATTTACTTTTTTTTTTTTGGGTTTTGTCTTTTCCTCAGGTGAAATTGGCACAGTGTTTAAAAACATGAATTGCTGGGTATATTAGTCTCTGGCTCTCTGCCACATATCTTTTTTAATACATGATTCAGTGAAGGAAAAAGATTGTCCATCGGTACGAAAGGGTTCAATTTACTTTTGGTGATACTGTCATAATGTTATGATGAATTTATTATAACAATGTCATATATATATATATATATATATATCAGTGATGTGATTAATGGATAAATCGTCTAAGACATTTACCTGTTACATTATGAATTAGTAGGTTTATTTTTGTACTAAGAGGGAGGACAGAGCTTTTGATTTTAATTTTCATGTTGTCAATGTTTGGAACAATGAAAATGAACGGCAAGTGTCTAATCAAATGGGCTTACTACTCAGATGATTTCAACAACATTTCGTTAAATATTGTACCATATGATATACAGTTTTCTGTCCTTAGTATCACAATACAAATTTAAAGGTAAAATTGAAACTCGTCTTACAAGTTGTCTTATGAGATAATTGGTAACCGTAAAAAGTCACAGAGTTATAGTGAGCCTAAATCAAATGAAGCTAGTTTTGATAGAGAAGATCTAGGTATTCTGTCTCGATCATTTGTACGTTTTATAACATGCTAATTGTTTGTCTAGTACGCTTTAAGAACGTCTCATACACAGTTTATGCCTTAAATTATTATTCATCCCTACATCCATAATATGTTTTTGTTCTAGAATAAGGAATTAAATTGTTAAGCTTTTTATTCTTTTTTTATAGAATAATACACAATGGCAAGTGTAGCCCTCACTTTTTCCTTGGTCAACGAGGTAGGAAGTTCAATACAAATATCAAATATACAATCTATATATGTTCAATTTGATTGATGGCTTTACAATGGACTTGCAATAATACTAATAAAATCCATATAAGACAAGCTTAAAATGCAACTATATATACATGGATCAATTTGCTTCTTAATTCACTCGGAAAGAGTCTAGCATTAGTATTATTCTTTTAACTTTTTCGGGGGAATTGTATAATTATTAAGTTCCAAATATGTAAATGAACTATATGTATAGAGATAGAGCATCATTCTTTAAGTATAAAAGAAAAAAGGGAATTTTTATTAACTACTTTTAGGTCCCATCTTTGAAAAATAGCCTTAGTTAAGGAATTTCAAATTTCACCGGTGAAGCTTCATTATAATGGCTAATTTTCAATTGCAGAGGTTAAAAAGTGACTATTTGTGGATTTTGTCCGGTTTTTACACTATACACACAACAAAAAATAACCCTAGTCTTAATTATCTTACAAATTCTAGCAAGTATAATCACTATATTATCAATATGTACAATTATCAACTTGTTGTACACTGAATATACATCAACGACCACAATAATTTATTACGGCTTAGGTGAATCTTTTTTAATTGACCGACTAAAATTAAGATCCCAAAGAAAAAGGCTTTTAATTAAGTTGATAATAAGCCAAAGCACTTTTATATAAACGTCCAAAACAATAAAGTTGCATCCTTTCTTTCATTTGTGAATAGATTTTTGCAGAAATGGACAATTAGAGAACGTTTATTCTCCGTCCCTTGAGCAAACCGTTTTGCTTTTCGTAAATGTTTTGGGTACCGAAAGGTTGAAATATTGATAGATTACACATCAAAAACTTTTTTTAAAAAAAATAAAAATAAATGAAAGTTGACAAACCAAGAGATGGACATTTAGTTCAATCATGTCTCCTTAGTACTTCTTTACAAACCTTTTGTTTTATATATTTTTTAAACATTCAATAACCATTCACTAAAAATGTTTCTTAAAGGAAATCACTTTTTTTAATTTATTTTTTTCAAAAGCATAATGATGTCAACTTTTGAACTAATATATTTTTATCATTAACCATGCTAGAGGACTCATTAATTGCCCAAGAGAATGGAAAAAAGGGTATTAATTGACTGGCCTATATTGTGACAATGATCAAATTTTTTGCAATATTTTGAAAATTTAGAAAGTTAAAGGTTTCTTGATTATCTTTTTTTAAAAAATAAAAAATAAAATAGGTGATCAATCTCGAGAAGATGGGAAATCCTTCTTTTTATTACATACGTGCGCCATGCACAACCAATCATATGTCTTTTTAAGAAGATTCAACTTAATAATTAATATACTTTTTGGAGAGTTGGACCAAAATAGTGATAGCTCGAAGATGAGTTTTTCCCAATAACAACACGTTTTGGTACGTAGGTGTTCTTAAAAAGATAATCCAATAAATAAAAGTGTATTCTATCAAACAGCTTAAGCGTTTTAATATGATTTTTACAAAATTTAATATGATATCAGAGCAGGCAGAAGTCTTGAATTCGAGTCTCGCCGTCATACATTATCAAAAAGAATTTTCACGTGTTTAGTCCATAAAAAAGAACTATAGTTCGCCGAATCACAGTCATATATTATCAAAAAACAAAAAATTACGTGTTTAGCTTTAGCCCATCAAAGAACTAAAGCTTGTGTGAGTAACGTGTTGGAAGACATAATTTAACATATAAATTTTTTCCTCTCTAAAGTTTTAAATGAGTTAGGTCACACTTCGACAAACTCCTTTATCTTTCATTTTCTTCTATTTTTCTTTTTAGGTGTTCCTCTGATTGATTATGTAGTTTGAACAAGCTTTTTGGGAAATTAATGGACCAATTCAACAAATGTTAAGATTGAAATGATGCAGAACTGGAAGACATTTTATCTTTCACTTTATATAGGTTGAACTCAGAAAAAGTGGTAAAATTTGATGAGTAATATATAGTTGCTTAATATGTTTTCATATCTTGAGAGGTAGTGGTTATTTCTTTCACAACAAAGTACATGGCTACTTGTTAAAGACCTTTTTTCAGTCAAACGGCAGTATCAGCAGACACCAATTCAATTGTGTGTCAAATGATTTAAGTGATGTCAGTTTGTCGGTTCAATACATAAATCAGTGTAGTAGTAAATATATCATAAATTGACATATGCATTAATCAATTTTAGCTACTTCTGCATCTTCTAATCGACCTGAACAATATATACGGAGAGTAGGAGATTACAATTCTATTTCAATTTTTGAAAGTGAATGTAGTATATACTACAAATTAGGTACTGTAAACATCAAATATATATAGGCGTCTTGGGTGTCGGTACTGTGGCATCACAGTTCTGTTCATACTACATATAGCAATAAATAATATAGTATATATGAATTCATAACCTTAAAAACATAATTAGTGGGTTCGTACTAAAACTCTTAAATCTTAAACTCATAAATCTTAGATTCTAAATTTGTCTTCGGGCGGACAACATACCAACACTAGTGTATAAGAATAAATCAAAATGGTCATGAAAGCACGATTCTTACCACCTTGGGCGGTATGATTTTTAGTTATTAGGAGAAAATGATGCAAGTAGGAGAAAATAATACATTATTTTATGGTAAAATAAAAGGTTATATCATCCAACCATTTGCCTCTACTTGCCCACTTGATGAAGTTTGAAACGAAGTCCATACTTTTCATTCTTTTAACTGCAGAAGGATTAACTACTATAATACTCCTAATTATAATGAGATCTTAGTATTTTTTTATTCGTAGTATAAATAATTCACCGTCCATAATTGCTTTCAAAGCAAAAAGGAATAGAAAAAGTTGGTGAATAGAACAAACAAAACCACTACTATCATACTATCATTTTCTTCCTCTTTTTATCCCCAAGCCATCAGCCATGTCTCTTTCTATGTCTTTTTATTTCTTTTTGAAGACCTCACTTATGTAAAAACACCGTTTGAACTACAATTGCCAAAGAGTACATGGAAATGATTAGTTCTCTTACCTCCCTTCTATATGTATTTTCTACATAGGAGTATATGACAAACGGGGTGGCTTGAGTTGAAGTACACGGAGCAAATCAAGGTAGTAGACTACTAGTGAAGGAAAAAACCAAGGAGCAGTTAAAAGGCAACCCAGTGCACTCAGCTCCAACTATATGCGCGGGGTCCAGAAAAAAATCAAGGAGCAGTCATTTGATAATATTGCACATTTAGCAGTTTTTCCCATGTTTATTTAAGAAGCTTATATAACAGACATAATAGGACTTTTGCCAGAAAAATTTTCGAATAGTTCTAGTTCTTCTATAAATATTATTAGCTACTTTGCTACAAGCTCATTGATCCATATAGAGACCCTAATTTTTATTGTGATGCATAACATATAAGTATATTATTTTTGTTACCAAAAGTAACTTCTACAATCCTTTGTGAGAGCGAGATTTTTTTAAACTTTTGGATAGAAACATTGAAAACTCAATAAAACATGACGGATCCACAATACACTATATCCAACTTGGTACTTTAACTAGTTTTTGAGTAGCTTTTGTATCAGCACTCTAATTCTGCATCTAATTGTATAGTCGTATTTAAATATTAATCCTATGTTTTCCTACTAGCTACATGCATGATAAAAATAAATAAAATTGGTTTAACAAGTTTCTTTCACAATTGAATGAACCGAAACACACCGTGGGTGTGGTCAAATGCAAACAAAAAATTGACATCAATTGTGGGATAAGAATTTAAAAGTTCTGGACAAACAAATTAACTCAAAAAATTGAGTTAGATCATTAGTAAGGGACTCTAAATCCGAGCCCGGAGCCAAAATGGGTTTTTTTTTGCATACATTGTACAAAAATGGTATGCTTTTTTTTTTATAGATCAAAGTGGGCAGTTCGTGATCCATGCAACGAAATAGGTTTATTTTTTTATTTCATGAATTAAACGAAGAAATTAATTTATTTATTTTTTTCTTGCATTTCGTGAATCAATTCACGAAATACCTTCTTTTTATTTATTTTTTCTGCATTTCGTGACACAAATCACGAAATAGGTTTTTCTGTTTTTTTTTTTTTTTGCAATTCGTGAAATAAATGGAAGAAACATTTTTTTTTTTGGCATTTCGTTGCATGATTCACGAAATAGCCTTCTTTTTTTTTTTTTTTTTTTTTGCAATTCTTGAATTAAAGAAAGAAACTGTTATTTTTTGTTTTTGCATTTCGTTGCCCAATTCACGAAATAGCCTTTTTTTGCATTTCGTGACACAATTCACGAAATAGCCTTTTTTTTATTTCGTGAATATTAATTAAATTAACTGGTTTTTTTTTTTTTTGCATTTCGTGAAATAGTCAACGGAATGGGTGTTTTTTTATTTTTTGTATTTCTTGAATTAAAAAAAAAAGGAAATTATAATTTTTTTTTTGCATTTCGTATATTAAAAAACGAAATAGGATAATTTTTTTTTTATTTCGTGAATATATATATATATATATATTTTTTTTTTATTTTTTTTTTTTGCATTTCGTGTATTCATGAACGAAATAGGTTTATTTTTTAATTTTTTTTTTTTTTTACATTTCGTAATCTAACGAAAGAAAGTGTTTTTTTTTGTATTTCGTGAATAAATTCACGGAATACTTTTTTTTTTATTTCCTGAATAAAAAAGAAAGTGATTTGTATTTTTTTTTTTTTTTGCATTTCGTGACACAAATCACGAAATAGCTTTTTTTTTTTTGCTGGCATTTCGTTGCATGATTCACGAAATAGCCTTTTTTTTTTTTTTTTTTTTGCAATTCTTGAAATTAAAGAAAGAAACTGTTTTTTTTTTTTAATTTAGTGAATATTAATTAACTTACATGTTTTTATTTTTTTTTATTTTTTAGCATTTCGTGAAATAGTCAACGAAATGGGTTTTTTTTTTTTTTGTATTTCTTGAATAAAAAAAGAAATAGGAAATTATAATTTTTTTTTGCATTTCGTGTATTAAAAAACGAAATAGGATAATTTTTTTTATTTCGTTCATATAAAAAGGAAATTAGAAAATATATATATATATATATATATATTTTGCATTTCGTGTATTAATGAACGAAATAGGTTTTTTTTTTTTTTGTATTTCGTGTATTAATGAAGGAAACTGATTTGTTTTTTTTTTTTTTTGCATTTCGTAATCTAATGAAAGAAATTGGTTTTTTTTTGTATTTCGTGAATAAAAAAACGAAATAAGAAATTATATATATATATATATATTTTGCATTTCGTGTATTAAAAAATGAAATAGGAAAATAATTTTAAAATAGGAATACATACATACATACATACATACATACATATATATATATATATATATATATATATATTTTTTTTTTTTTTTTTTAATTTCATTCATATACCAATGAAATGGGATGAATATATATATATTTTTTTTGTATTTCATTTATATAAAAACGAAATAGGAAAATATATATTTTTTCGTTTATATACCAACGAAATGTTTTGTTCCATTTCTGCTCTCCATATCTCTATGGTTTTAATTTTATTTTTTTGTTCATTTCTGTTGGTTCAATCAGTTTCAGACGAGCATTGAATACTTGTCAAAATAATATCTTTTACATTTCGTGACTTAATTTGCGAAATTTTTTACTTTTCTTCATTTATAAATATTGTCCTATCTTTACTTATGGTATATCCTTAGTCTTTCAATTTTCTTTTATCCATCTCATATCTTTCATCTATTGTTTTCTCTTATCTGTTTCATATCCTTCAACTTTTATTTTTTCTCTCATATATTTCATAAAAGATGACGGAAACTCATGTTAAAGTGTATTTATTTTGGGGTGGTGAAGTTGTGTATGAAGCTGGTTCGGTTAGATACAACCGTGGTCCTGAAATAGGGCAAAGGTTTCCAATTTCCCTAAAATATGATCATCTGCAACGCGTCTTAAGGAGTAAAATGTTCGTAAATGATCTTGAACTATCGGTGGTTTTAACCGGACGATATCCAAGTTCATTTACAGCCGATGGTTCACCAATTTATGGTGAGATGCCAATTACGGACGATGAATCTTTATCGTCATTTCTTCGTTGTCCTGAGATTTTTAAAAATCACATATGCATAGCGGCGCTTGACATGTATGCTACAGTTCAACGCTCTACCCAGGTCGAAGTACCGACCGACAATGAGTTCGATCTTGGAGGTACTACCTATCTCCCAAGTTTAAATATTGGTTTTTCAAGAGGTGTAGTTCAACAACAAACAATTGTAGGATTTGGTAGTCAGTCAAATGATACAACTAATTATGGTACACAGTATGATGGTATGGCTTCAACGCATGATCATAACTTTGATTGGAGTGGACGGAATCGTGAGACGGGTGGACCAAATAATGCTACTACGCAGTTGCATAATTTGAATTGTAATGTACGACACCCTTCACATCCTGGTCCAAGTGAATTGGACAGTGATAGGTAAATATAATCATATTTTATTCACTTTATTCATAGATTGTATAATTGTATTTGACTCGTAAATTCTATGAATTTTTCTTATTTATAGGCATAACGATTTTGAAGATAACCCCACGTTGACTCAACTCACACAAATTGTGAGCAATAACGATTTAGCTAATGATGTAATAAATGAGTCGGATAGCGATAGTCCATTAGATCATGACGGGACAGACGATGATCAATCGTCTGCTGACGGTGACGATTCTGATGAAGATGTTGCGGCCCCCAGTAATGTTAGTGATATTTATCATTCAAATGTGATCCCATATTTGGATAATACAGAAGAAGTAGAACTGGAAGATTTTGCATACATGAGAGATAACGGTTCTGTTCGGGCTGCACTTTGGAATTCTAGTAATCCTAAAGTTATCAAATCAGGTTAGTTTCGTGCGACTAATTTTTGTAATAATATATTATTTTTGAATTTTGTGATTTTAATTGGTGTAATTAGGAGTTGATATTTTTTCTTGGACATGCAAATAGGTATGTTATTTCACAGCAAGAAGCAAATGAAAGGTGCAGTGAGGCTCTATAATATAGCTCACAAAAAAAATATAAAACAGATCAAGCCAAAGGTACATTTTGGAAGGTTATTTGCAAGCGGCATGAGGAAGGTTGTAGTTGGATGATCCGTTTTTCGTTGATCGGAAGTGGTACGTGGAAAGCAGGAAAAATGATTGAGCCACATAATTGTGATACATAATTAGGAGGTACTCCCGCACCTTGATAGGAAATCCAGAACGTACCGTGGATAGGGGATACCAACACCTCGCAGGGAGGCATGAAGCACTGGTACGTAACTTTTGGTGCATGTCAAGTTAAATAGACAGTTAATGATGTACTATATAGTTTTCTAACATTTGAGTAGAAACAAAATTACTGGTAGTACTAATTTATATATCTTGAAAAATAGTCTAAGAATTTGGCATACTACACTCATCCAATGCCAGTATTCAGGCAAATTTACCATGAAAATCTTAACCTAGGTGCTTCGATTTTTATACTTTATCTCTTTTGTTATTTAGCAAAAAGACTGTATAATAATAAATTGACCATGATTATGAAAGTAATTTAATTATATTTTCTAACTAAATCATCATATAAAGGATTTGGAACCGATTTACATGCAAATACATGTGTATCATATATATTAAATATTATAGTAATAGTAATAACTATATCGTATATGATACACATTAATTTCTTTTTGCCAATCAGTGGCTTTCTTACGTCACTGTTTGTTATATATATTTTTGTAGGCTCGTGGAATTCATGGAGTTAGACATTTGGCTTACAGTGTTCGGGAAAGTCCGTTAGAGTGGCCTTTAGATTCTCAGGATATGAATGCATTGATGCAAAGGTTTATTAACATGTCGACTGAGTCTCTGAATGCTGCTGCAATGGGGACGAGGTTGACATTTGATCCCGATTATATACCACCAGCAGTTTATGAGGCACCGCCTAAGTTGCCAACTGGTCGTCGGGATCGTGCAAATGCACGTCGTGCTGGTAACCCACGGGGTCGAGGTCAGGTGGCGCACCAGCTTATTGATGATGATGACGATCAAGTTGACGATCTAGAGCCACACCCAGACCCGGCTCATGCATTCTGTTGTAATGTCGGCCTATCTATGACTGCTTCCTCTCATCCACCTACGCATTTACCCACCCCACATCACCCATCCAGTCCACATGACCCACATACGAATTTATCTAGCCCATATTATCCGTCGATGGAATTTTCCGACCCATCTAATATGGTCACTCCACAAGGTTTCACCCCATTTAGACCTTCCTCACAACCTTGGAGCCAACAGGCTTTGGACAACCTCCTTTTCCAAGTTCCTCAGACTAGTACCTCATCTCGACCTCCAGCTAATTTTCCCTGTGATGGAAGGAGGCTCAGTTTTAATGATGCATATGCACCTACGCCAGATGTTCAAGACTTAGAGGCATAGGTTCGTTTTGAATTTAAATTTTTATATATATAATTTAAGTGTCGCATTAAAAAGTAACTTTTATTTTTGTATTGTATTTATAGGGTGCGGAAGGGATGCATGAGGGGGTTCCTCCGCGCAGATCTCGTAGGGATCGCCGGCCAACACAATGTGGCACTGGTGGGAGGAAAAGATGCACACGTAGGGATGCATGAGGAGCTTTAACAACTTATTTTGAAAATTTATTGTGTATGTATGACTATATATGACTTATTATAGCGACATATATTCCGTCAATATGAATTATGGTGTATTTCTGACTAATTAGACTTCTATATGAATTGTTTTTTTTAATAAATACGAAAATTGCATGTGGGGTTTAGACCTTTCTGCACTATGTATTTTTGTATAAATAGTCTTCCATAGTACCTTATTCATCTCACCACGCTAAAACAAACTCTTTCAAAATGTCATCGTGGAATCCATTCTTCTGGCAACGCGGCCCAATGACATATCACCCAGGTGACATTTTTGAGTCAATGGGTAGGAAATGGATTTTGGAACGTGAATTTGAGTACTCGCTTAATCCGAGCGAGCGCTACAATAGACAATACATTAGCAAAATGAGGAGAGAATGGAACTATCGCCTGGATGAAGCTCATAATATTGAGACCGATTTAAGAAGTCGTGGCCTGCATCGTCCAAAACGCCGTGCAATAGGCATGCCGCTCACATCACCCCAAGAACTGAATGTTGCATTGAACCGCATTCGCGAAGAAAATAATAGGATGTGTTTGCGATGGTTGCGTTTGGAGGGACACAGATTGGGTTAATAGTTACCCCTGATTGGAACTCAGACTGCGAAATGTCTGATGAAGATGATTTTCCATAAGCATTTTTTGTTGTTATGTTGGCTAGTTAAGTATTGTATTTGTACCTTTTCAGTTTTCAATGTTATTTCAATTTGTATTTTATGCGAAATGCTATCGTATTCATCTTCATCTTCCTCTCCATCTCGTCCATCTTCATTATCGAGTGAGCGATTTCCTCTCCTTTATGTTTTTTTTTTAAAACCATCCGCTGAAAAAAGGTTTTTAGACATTAATGAAGTTAGTTCGATTGAGATATAGATAATCGAATACGATGAATATTGGTTGAAAGTTTATATTTTTTTGGTTGAAATAGTCCGATTATTTATAAATTGGATGAATGCAATTGTAAAAAAATGTTAGCTCTTTCAACAGCCAAGACCAAGGAATCCGTGTAAAAAAAATTGGGATTTGACTTTTCCATGCTAAAAAAATTGTCCCTGCATTTCGCAAAGTATGCAACGAAATATAAAAGATATATAACAATAATCATTCTTAAAGTATGCAACAATGGAAAAGATAAGTGTAGCTTCTGCCAAGATTCTAAATGAATTGAAAGCTACTAACTAGCTTCCTTTTTAGCTTCCTCTTAACGTATGCAATAATGCTGAGAAAATTAAATAAGTGTACAATGCTTCTGCCAAGATTCTAAATGAATTGAAAGCTACTAACTAGCTTCCTTTTTAGCTTCCTCTTAACGTATGCAATAATGCTTGGACAAAATTAAATAAGTGTACAATGCTTTTGCCAAGATTCTAAATGAATTGAAAGCTACTAACTAGCTTCCTTTTTAGTTTTCTCTTAACGTATGCAATAATGGTTGGAGAAAATTAAATAAGTGTACAATGCTTCTGCCAAGATTCTAAAGGAGGGGGGGGGGGGGGGGGGTTCGTTATATACCTGCAAAATGGAACAAAACATTTCGTTGGTATATAAAAGAAAAAAAAATATTTTCCTATTTCGTTTTTATATAAATTAAATACGAAAATATATATATATATATATATATTCATCATATTTCATTGTTATATGAATGATATATATATATATATATGCATTCCTATTTCTTCCTATTTGGTTTTTTTATTCACGAAATACAAAAAAAAAAAAAACCTATTTCGTTCATTAGATTACGAAATGCAAAAAAAAAAAAAAAATTAAAATCAGTTTCCTTCATTAATACACGAAATACAAAAAAAATAAACCTATTTCGTTCATTAATACACGAAATGCAAAAATATATATATATATATATATATATATATATATATATTTTTTTTTTTTTTCAATTTCCTTTTTATAAAAAAAAATTATCATATTATAATTTCCTATTTCTTTTTTTATTCAAGAAATACAAAAAAAAAAAACAAAAAAAAAATACAGCTATTTCACGAAATGCTTAAAAAAAACAGTTAAGTTAATATTCACAAAAAATAAAAATAAAAATCATTTCGTTTACTATTTCATGAAATGCTAAAAAATAAAAAAATAAAAAACAGTTAAGTTAATATTCACAAAAAATAAAAATAAAAAACCATTTCGTTTACTATTTCACGAACTGCTAAAAAATAAAAAAATAAACGGCTAAGTTAATATTCATGAAAAAAAAAACAAAAAAAAGTTAAGTTAATATTCACGAAATAAAAAAAAAAACCCTATTTCGTGAATTGTGTCACGAAATGCAAAAAAAAAAAAAAAATCAATTTCTTCATTTAATTCACGAAATTAAAAAAAACCACCTATTTCGTGGATTGTATCACGAACTGCCCACTTTGGTCTATAAAAAAAAAAAAAGCATACCATTTTTGTCAAATGTATGCAAAAAAAAACCCATTTTGGCTCCGAGCTCCTCTAAATCCCCTAGTGAAATTTTGGATTAGTCCGACTAGTGGTATCAAATTAGGAAATTGTTACTTTTTGGGCCGCTAATTAAGTTTTAGCCACTATTTCACAATTACTCGAAGTTTAAGGCCTTTAACGCAAAAATTTAATTTGGACAAAAATATCATTAGCTAGAGCACGGAAAAAACCTCCGGCATAATGTATTGAAATTCAAAACTTTTACATGTGAACAATAATGTGTTGGCATTCGAAAAAAATCCTAAAATTTGTTGTTCTAACTTTAGGAAATATTCATGGAGTTTGAATTGTTTCCTTTTCGAACTCCAAGATAATGTCATATAAAATTACCACAGTTCAAAACTCGATGCAAAATCCTCGAGTTAAAATTGTTCGTTTCAAACTCTAGATATTATTCGAGCTCCATACATTAATTGTGTTAGAAATTCAATTGTCAAAACTTTGAACTCCAACACATAATTGTGTTGGAGTTTTTCCGTGTTTTAACTAAAGATATCTTTATCATGTTATTTTTGCCTTAGAAAATAGTTATTTCACAACTATTTCACAATTGTATTCAAACAATGTTTAAATATTATGAAGCGATCCAAAAGCTGATTATCCCGACTAATTTTTACGACATTAAACCCAAACACTAAATCCAAGTTCATGGAACCCCAGCAGATTAAAGATCCATTGTTGAGTTCTATACATGACGTCCTAGAACATGCTAATCATGATCAATCGAAATATTAACACCTAATCTTACTTTATATAGATCCACTAAGTAACTAGTAAGTAGCCTCCTGGTAAGTACGTACGTACGAGTTTTTTTTTTTTTTTTTTTTTTATATATAAGAGAAGATAGTGATGAATAGTTCCATTTTCAAAAGCATGTTTGGCAGAAGATGACAATAATAGCTGGCTTGGAATACCTAGTGGGAAATGTACAATAATTGGCTAGAAATAATTGAGTCGTATTCAATTTAACTTTCAATTAGCTAAATTATTAGCTAAATTAACTTTCAATTAGGGAAAAGTAAAACTTATTTTAAAACAGAGGGAGTAATGGCAGGTATGTTGTCAATATGTCAACATAATTAGTATAACCTTTAATGGATAACGTGGATATCAATATCAGAACTTTCAAAATTCTTTTTTCTTTAATTAATTTAAATAAATAACAGCCAACCAGAAAAAATAAAAGAATAAAAAAAGACAAAAGGTGATGAAGTAGATGTTGAGGACCAAGGAGGATCAGAAATAGAGGAACATTTGTTATTTTATACAATTCTTATAAGGTCAAAAAGAGAATTGCCCTAAACTTATTTGTAATATCAAAATTGCTCTACTCATATTTTTTCATCTAATTTAATTTAAATCAAGAGCCTTTGGTGCTTCCCTAGCCAACATGGGGGGCTGTGGCATGGGGAAACTGATAGCCACTGTTGCTGGAGCTGTTGAGATTCTTTTTTCTTCATGTTTCTGCATTAATTCTATATCATTAATTGATATAATCATCATTTGATTATTTCCTGTAATTACACCCTTCATTGATTCAAAAATAATTGACTTCTCAATTTCCTTCTCTTTGTACTCTTTGTATTTTCCCCATAAAACAGAGTATAGCCCTGCCACTATCAGCACTGCACCAAGAATTCTGTTCCAAAATATAAAATAAAAAAATTTTAGTCTATAGATTAAGGGAAAAAAATAGAAAAAAAGTTGATAGATATTGAAATTACCCTCCAATATAGAATTTTTCAGCAAGAATGAAAGTGCCCATGATGGCAACAATGATCATCATCAGTGGACTAAAAGCTGTCACAAAAACAGGTCCTTTTTTCTCCATTACTTGACCTTGTACATAGTATGCTATGATTGATGATACAATTCCCTGAAATTTTGTAAAACAAAATCTTGGTTATTCTTCATTTGTCAATGGTTGACGGGCAGGTTAAATTTAATGAGTTTAATAACCTTTTGTAATTAGAAGCAATGAACACTTAGTACTTTTAAAATTATGGTTTCAGAATTATTATAGTGATCTTTTCTCATATGTGTCTATAATATGTTGTTCGAACCTTCCAATGCTGCCATACTCGTGTTGAATCCTCTAAGAATCCATAGTTTTTGAAGTAATTAACTCCCATTCAACAATATTTTTGAAGTATCCAAGCAACATAATATTTACATTTCGCGTGTAAAAAACACTATATTCAGTTGAACCGATTGAATATAAAGTGTGTACGCCAGAAGAAAGAAAGGAAAGGAGCTTACAGCATAGGCAGCAGCAAGAAGGTTCATGTCAAAACCAGTAGTCCAAACTGAAGTTTTGTGCTCCATTACAAATGTTACAGCAGTAGATTGCAGAGTTCCCATGAAGCAAACAACGGCAGTTAAAGATAATGGAGCTGTATATTTCCTCATAGTGAAAGCCTGTAACAAATATTAAAACTACTCTTAGCCACTATAATAAATATTGAAAAGAGACAAAATGAGAAAAAAAAGATAAAAGTAATAACTATTGTATCATATACCTGAAGAATAAAGAAAGAAGCCCAAGCAAGTGTGGCAAATATGAGGAGAATTGAACCTTTTAGCCATTCTTTATCATAAGCTCCACTGGTAGTTTCAGGGACACTAGCATTTATGTGGTTTGACCATAAGAAGTTAACAATATGGCCTTTGTACAGTGTCATCAACAAGGCTCCAGCCACAGTTACTATAGTTCCTAACACCTTTGCTTGGCATCTAAATTTTTTCATGTCCACTTTCTCCATCCTAAAAAATAACTCTTCATAATTAGTCCAGAACTTAGGAAAAAATAAGTTGGCTCGAATATCACCTTTATTAAAAACAAAAGATGAACATATAAGTACCTGCAGAGGACTGCTATGACAAATATCATAGCAGGAAGCATGTTGCTCATGGAACATGAAAATGTTGGGGATGTATATTTGAGCCCAGCATAGTATAAATTTTGATCAATCACTGGCCTGTTTAAGATGAACTGATTAATAAGAATTTTCATTTTTTAGAAAAATAACATTTTGATGCCATAATTTATAGGATAGGAAAAGAGACTCACCCCAGAAGACCCAATACAAATATTTGCAAGAACATCATTAGTGTCATCTTTGGCCTGATTTTTCTGCACCCAAACAAGAAGATATTCAAAATTTTGGCTACTTTTTACAAGATTGGTAAGAAATGGCTTCCGTTATAGTTTTTCCGTATTTAAGTTATATGCACTAATAAAAACGTAAAAAAAATAAAAATTATACGATCGATATAGTTTAACCTATAAGGCGGGTAATTTTACCTTTCAAGTAAAAGCGCAAAGGGAGCAATAACTGCCGTGGCAAACGCATTTCTATACACAACAAGAACATAGTGACTCATGCCCCTATTAAGTGAAACTTTGGTAATAATATTCATCCCTGCATACCCAAATTGCAAAGAGATCATAGCTATATAAGGCTTTGCCCTTTGGTAAAAACTGCAACTGCATTCCCCCTCCATATTTTTTTGCTTCAGCTAAATCTTCAGATGAGTATAAAGAGTTGATGAAATGAAAAAATAAAAGAGAGGAAAACACTAAAGTCTTTAAAGGAGATTTGTGTTTTTCCTAAGGAGAAGAAGTGAGACAATGTAACATATTTATAGACAAGCAAATTAATTAATGCCATATATAGATGTAATGCGTCTTCTTTTTTATATGTAGATAGTGGAATACACTTTGCAATCAAATATAAAAAAGCAAGCGTTTAAACATGTGTGGTTCACACTCAGACTTGTGAGTGTGATGTGTACTGGAGTCCGGAGCCAAAATGACTTATTTTTACAGCTATTAGATAAAAATAGTATGTTTTTTTTTTTTTGGACCAAAATAGGTATTTCGTTGGATAACCAACGAAATACCCACACAACGTACTGTTCCGGTGCCGATGATTTCTTGCATTTCGCTACATGTGTAGCGAAATACAAGATTTTTTTTTTTTTAATTTTCCTTTGCATTTCGTGAATCAATTCACGAAATAGGCATTTTTAATTTTTTTTTTTTTTTTGCAATTCGTGCAATTAAATAAAACTGTTTTTTTTAGCATTTCGTGATGCAATTCACGAAATGGATTTTTTTTTATTTCGTCAACTAAATGAACGAAGCTGATACGAAATGCAAAAAATTGCAAAAAAAAAAAAAAAAAAAAAAACCTATTTTGTGATTTGATTCACGAAATGCAAGATTTTTTTTTATTTTCCTTTGCATTTCGTGAATCAATTCACGAAATGGATTTTTTTTTTTTTTGTTTTTTGCAATTCGTGAAATTAAAACTGATTTATTTTTTAAAATTAAAATTAAAACTTTATTTTGAATATAAATCTAATTCAATTAGATAAAAATATAGGAGAAAGAGTAGTTGTAAATTGGTGAAAGAGTAGTTGTAAATTGGTGAAACTTTAAACAGTCATAACTTTGCGCTCGGATATCCGATTTATGCAAAAAAAAATAAATTGATTTTGCATATTTTTTCGAGATCTAGCAGCGCAAACCGCCATACGGGCCAATTTTCTAGAAAACCTCTTTTTTCCCTTCCAATTTTAATTTTCCCCCAAATTGGCGGGAAACTTTTAGTTTTCTTTACTTATATTATGATGATGCGCAATAGACTTCAACATAAAAATTTCGGAGTAATGTAGCTATGAATGTTTTTTTAATAGGATAAAAAAAATTAGTTTTATCCTATATGTTGAGAAAATTAGTCAGCTTTATTTTTCAAAAATTGAAACCACATAAGTGAAATTGACATTCACAGCTACATTACTCCGAAATTTTTATGTTGAAGTCTATTGCGCATCATCATAATATAAGTAAAGAAAACTAAAAATTTCCCGCCAATTTGGGGGAAAATTAAAATTGGAAGGGAAAAAAGATGTTTTCTACAAAATCGGCCCGGCCAAACCTCCTTATGGTGGTTTGCACTGCTAGATCTCAGAAAAATATGCAAAATCAATTTTTTTTTTGCATAAATCGGATATCCGAGCGCAAAGTTATGACTGTTTAAAGTTTCACCAATTTACAACTACTCTTTCTCCTATATTTTTATCTAATTGAATTAGATTTATATTCAAAATAAAGTTTTAATTTTAATTTCAAAAAAAAAAACAGTTTTAATTTCACGAATTGCAAAAAAACAAAAAAAAATAAAAAATAAAAAATCCATTTCGTGAATTGATTCACGAAATGCAAAGGAAAATATAAAAAAAAAATCTTGCATTTCGTGAATCAAATCACGAAATAGGTTTTTTGTTTTTTTTTTTGTTTTTTTTTTTGCAATTTTTTGCATTTCGTATCAGCTTCGTTCATTTAGTTGACGAAATAAAAAAAAATCCATTTCGTGAATTGCATCACGAAATGCTAAAAAAAAAACAGTTTTATTTAATTGCACGAATTGCAAAAAAAAATAATATTAAAAATGCCTATTTCGTGAATTGATTCACGAAATGCAAAGGAAAATTAAAAAAAAAAATCTTGCATTTCGCTACACATGTAGCGAAATGCAAGAAATCATCGGCACCGGAACAGTACGTTGTGTGGGTATTTCGTTGGTTATCCAACGAAATACCCATTTTGGTCTAAAAAAAAAAGCATACTATTTTTGTCTAATAGCTGTAAAAATAAGTCATTTTGGCTCCGGACTCATGTGTACTATCTCCATTTGAATCTACGTTGCATATCCTAATTTGGTTAATTATGAATTACATCCATCAATTATGAATTATTAAAAAATGACTGTTATTGTAATTATCATCATCAATTTTATTATTTTTAATATCTCCATTATCTTCATTTTTAAGTTTAATGGACAAGTTCAAATTCACGCTGGATGAAGCCCACAAGGACGGATAAAACTATCATACCGAAAGGTTCTCCATTTGTAAGGACCTAACATGGGACTTCTAGATAAGAGTGAATTTATCAGCTGCAGAGCCACAACAAAATTGAATATTATATATATCTACTCTTATTGAGACTATAACTCATAGGGAAGAAAATCGATTTATGGATGGAATCAAATATGCAGTATTTACAGATAAAAATATTCGGTTATTAGGGAAAATCAATATACTTTTAATGTTGAATCAAAATCAACTAGGACAGAAATAAAGCATTGGGTCGAACTCTTCTTTGATGTCAAGGTGTGTGTGTGTGTGTCTATATATATACTAGTTGCAGGAGGCCCGAGCTAACTCATGAGATAAGAGTAGTAACTTTTATTAAGGAAGCGTAATTTTTGTCATATTTTTCTGTTATAATTAATTTAATGTAGTGACATGTTAATTTTGTCTTGTTGATAAGTCTTCACAATTATTAAAATTTCTTAGTTACATAATTTTTATCTTTAAAGTTGTGACGAAATGGTAAGTGCTTCTTTCTTCTAAACAAGAGGCCTAGGGTTCGAGCCTTTGGTATAGAGTCATTTTGGCAGGGAGTGTCTTACCCGCAAGGTAAAGACCTTCCGATGCGAATCTGAATTAGTCGGGCCCTAAAGCATATACCGGACACCAGATGAAAAATTAAAAAAATAAATTAAAGATTTTTTTTTTAGGAAACAAGTTTGGTATGGAATTAGCAAACACCAAATTAAAGACACAAGTGATTCGATATTTAATAAACTAACATTATTTTGTAGAAAAACAAAGTTAACTTGGCGAAGCTCATAAATTTAAAAATATGTTGGCATTTCATGATTTTATGAGCATATATTCTTTCGTTGTACATAGAAGTAATCTCTTTTGGTATTTATAACTTCCTCTATTCCTTTTTATTTCATTTTAAGCAATTTTTATTTATTCCAAATTTGAAAAGAGTTAAAAGTTAATATAGCCATAACATTCTTAACTAATATTCCAAATAACTTTTTTAATATGTGTGCAAACAACTAAAAAAGTTCAAATAATACGCAACGGGGACCCGGGGTAGGGGGGTGGGGTGGTTGTAATTTTTCACTCAAAATTTCAAGTGGCAAGAGTTTATGCTAGTTAAATATGATGATCTAACCTTAAATTTAGACGGAAAAAAAAAACTAAATTCATTAATCATTAAAATGAATCTCAACAAATAATTTAGTTCTTCGAATATATTTTATGACTAAAAAGATTACTTGATTAGATAATCAAATAGAGGTTTTTAAGATAATTTAATTGTTGACTTATAATGGCTTCATTTTCAATTCTATATGAAATTGCTCGTTAATGATTTCTACTTTCATTATTTATTATACATCATTAGATATTTGAAAAGAAATGAGTGAAATAACATGAAGTAACAATTACACGTAATAACCATATTTCAAAATGTATGTTTCCAAATAAATCTAATTATTTTATAAGCATAATAATAATAATAATAATAATTCAAGAAACTTATAAAATAATTTTCTTTTTGAAATTATGCTTGAAAATGATTCAAGAGAGATCTCTACAAGCCCATGTATGAATAAAAAAAAAAAGCCTGAAAAAACATGTATGGATGACATGAGATATATTTAACCTATAATGAGATTTGATAAATGGTTCAGTTAGAAAAAAATATTGGTAACATTGCCTAAATTTACGATAATGTAAAAGGACAAATAAAGTAAAATGTTTATTTTATTATGTCTCTTTATTAATGACAAAATTCTGCTAAGGGCGAAATGAAAAAAAAAAAATTTGCCTTGAATTTTTAAAATAACAAATAATTTGAAACAAATATTTTTTAATAATCACGATAAATAATTTGAAACGGAGAGATAACAAATAAGGGGCAAAGGTAGATCTACAAAATGTTACACTATACCCATAATAAAAGGTCCAAATGGAAGTGGTCTTAAGAAAGAGACTCAGTTGTGTGAGGGTCTCTCTGCGTGACAAGTGTCCATTGTGGGCCACACAGGTTGCACATTGTGAAATGGTTGGTGAAGATTCACCGTGAACAAAGAAAGAGGACAAACAAATGGGGTATTGGGACCCACTACCAGCCATGTGTAGCCACTTGATTCCATTAAAGAATCAACCACAATTACGATCCCATCCCTGTGAGAACGACTAAAAACCCAACATGAGCGTTTATATATATAGTAGTAAAGTAATGTGTGTATATATATAAACATACATACATATACGTTCAAGTTTTAAAATTCCTTTAACATAAAAAAGCACAAATTCAAATGCCAAGTCTAAATTTTATATATATATATATAATAAAAAATTGAATTTCATTGTTAGAATTTTCTGCTACCGATGAATATATTTTGGAAGAGGTGATTAGGCAGGTTATGACACAGTTTCATCTTATTGAGGACATGACCCTTTGATAGGAGAGGGTGGAGGTCGAGTATTAGGGTAGAAGCCTAGTAGGTTGCCGCGAGAATTTCTTTTGCATACTAGCCAGGACTATTATTATCTTTATACATTTGTTTTTTTTTTTTTTTTTGTGTCTAATACAACTTGATTGTTTCTTTCACTTCATTTATTTGTGTAGAAAATATTCTTCTATTTTGTTTTAATAACTAAAAATATCCTTGATTACAATTTTGGGTCATTTATACCCCTGCCGATATGGAAGTTAACAAATATACTCTTTCTATGACAGAAATTCCAAATTAATTTTAATTAACCCGGTTTGACAAAAAAATAACTCACTCGCATATTTCACCCGCGCAACCCGCCTCCTAGATAACCCACCACTGTCAAATGCCTTCGAATATCACCACCGTCCGTCCTCTCTCTTGCAGTGACTGTCTCGTCAATTGGCTGTGCTCTCAAGCATCTACAGTGGCATCAATCTTCGATTCGCTTTTGTGAACTGGAAAAAACCTTCCATTTCCTTTTGGCTGGGTAAGGACCAATAGGTGCTGGATATGTTCTTCTACCTGTGCTTGCTGCAAATAGAGTTTTGTGAGAACTGTTAAAATGCTCACTACTATCTCTCTGAGTAATTTTTTTTTTTTTTTTTTTTTAGCTTAGCTTATGCTATGATGAAGTTACCAATTAATCACATGAAATTCTTGTAGACAAATCAGCACATAAACGTTTTCACTTAAGTTAGTTGTTGGATTTCATGTTCATTTCATCTGTAATACATTGATGTATATTCCTCATAGAGGATGATACACCATATAATATGCATTTGTTGTAACTGGCAGGGACAGAAGAATCCCCGAACCGACCAGAACTCGGTTCTCTCATTCATGAAGAAAATATGAAAGAGAAGGAAAACTTGGGTTATTTTAGGAGACGGGTCGGGACGGATAAAATATCGGAGTGAGTTATTTTTTGTGAAATCGAACTATTTAAATTAATTTGAAAATTTCCGTCAAATGAAAGGTATATTTGTTAACTTTCATAATGGCAGGGGCATAAATGACTCAAAATTATAACAGAGGATATTTTTAGCGTAGATGGATATTTTTGACCTTTTACCCTTATATTATTGATAATATTACTACCTAATATTATTATATTGTCTTTGCATCTTTTCTTGATACGAGGAACTATTGAAAACAATTTTCCTATCTTCACAAAATAGGGGTAAGACATGCGTATACTTTACTCTCTTTAGAGCCCACCTGATCAGATTAATCCCACCACATGATTATCGCCATTATTATCATTATTCTTTCGTCTAATATAGTCATGTATTCTAGAGCTACCTAAAGAAAGAGTTTATAAGTGGGATGCTGACGTCACATTCAAATTGGTTTTGGTGGTGGGTCCATCTTGAAGGGTGGGACCCATCAGCACCCGTCACACGACTATGTGGCATCTTGTCGCCGGTGAATCAGCAATACCATATACTGTAGTTGCATTATACTGGTAAATAATTAATTAAAGTTAATATAAATAATTAGTGGTGATGTAAGCTTATATATATAATCAAAGATCATTTGCTTTTGATTAGTGTGCAATGAACTAACAACTACTAGTAATAATCTTGTTTAGAATTTAATATTCTCACGAAAATATGCTCATAGAATATTTTATACGGTACAGATTATACTATTTTAATTAATTTATTGATTGAATGGAAACGAACGCAGAAACTGATAATTATCTCCAAATTGTTCTAGTTGCATCCTGTAGGTGGAGCACCTGTTGTCTTTTTCACAAGATAATAATTAAGATGGAAATATATATAATTTCTCCTAGACAAAAATACATTTGTTTGATATTATAAGACACATTGAATTATGATTTATTTGTTAAGCTGAAGTTAATAGCTTTGGAGTCCGTTTGAATGGGCTTATGACTTTTGACTTATAAACAAAAAGCTAAAAGTTAGGAATTCTAACTTATTACTTTTTGACTTATTTTTATTGTTTGGCTTAAAAATAAGTGTTTAAAAGCACTTTTTTATTTTACCCAAACATTACAAAAGTATTTAAAAGCTATTTTGGCTTAAAAACACCTAAAATAAGCCAATCCAAACAGGCTCTTGATTTAATTAATTTTGTATATGTACTAAGAAATCTACTAATACGTATATACAATAACTTTCAAACTAAATAACTCAAAAGGTTAGAGGATTCAATTATATATCCCCAAACGTTCAAGTTCTAAATCCACTTATGTAATTAGATAGTACTCATTATATATTCAGGTAATTGTGGACCACAGAAAAACAGGTACTAGATAGATGGAAGTTAACATTTCATGAAATTAATTACTTTCAGAGTTGGTTCGATCATTCGATTCTTTGTTGATTATATTAATTTTTTCACTAAAGATCTATTAGTATACAATATTATGTTTGGGACAATTGCATTTCTTATGTGGAGAGCATGAAAGCAAAGGCTTAATATTCATTCCATTCTGATACTGTATTTTCTATATGCTCCCTTAAGTCTCGAGTGTTTCACATGTTGGTACAAAAGGTACGGCATATTATCTTTTAGCAATATTACTATATTTTGAGTCATTACAATTTTTTTTTTAAAAAAAATAAAGTGGATAAAAATCTCTATCTTACATGCAAGTGGAAATGTAGTTAGAAAACCAGTTCGAATTTGTTTATCTTCAAAAACACTTAAAGTTAGAAATATTTCCAAGTTATTGGAGCATGCTGATCATATCTAACATAAGTATATTAACATTATAAATAATTGCAGGTCATTAATACACATTAATATTTTGTAAGTAAATGTTAAGGTCACATAATATTTTGGTTATTCTAAATCTCAAAATCTAAAAGCTACATTTATTTGTGAAATCTGGAAAAAGTCAGTATCTCTATTCAAGTTCAATATTGCACCCCACAGACAGGTACTAATTATCACATCTGTGATACTAAATGAATATTTTAATAGCTAGTGGGATTAGACAATTCTGATATACCATAAATGAATTTCGAACTTGTGTAGAGATTTTATTTCAACTGATAAGGAATGTGGTGGACTAATAAATATTTCTTTATTTTTAATCAGAGGTCTCGAATTCGTACCCTGGGTAATGGGTATGTAGTCGTCTTGATAGGGAGCCTTTACCTCCACTATGGAACTTTGTGGTGCAAATTCAATTTTAGTCGATTCTCAATAGAAATATCGAACACCGGATGAAAAAAAAAAAAGGAGATTCTATTTCTTGAAAACCAAAGCATCACAACTTTCCAATTTACTCCTAACATTTCATTCCATCTTCTCCATTTAGAAATTCAAACATTTCCTTGTACTTGCCTCTTTTTTTCTGCTTCTCTATATAAGCTAGTCTGCTACCCACCCTCCCCCATGCCCTTGAAAGTGTAAGAGTGGGGGGGGGGGGGGGGGGGGGCAATTGTAATTTTTTTATTCAATTAGTCGACTGCCTTAGATAAGTAGTCGACTGTTAACGAGATAAGTGCATAAACTAATTGACACCAGCTATTTTATACTGGTTCAGACTCAATGTGAATTCTACTGCAGTCCCCTTGGGTTGCATGAGTGTTCTCTGCAGCTCTGCAGCTCTTAATGTAACTTGGTACAATGGTTGTTTGAATGGAGCTCCTACATCTACACTCAAACACTCTTAATCTTTTGATACAATGCCTCACCAACTATACTATATCTCTCCTTTAATTTTTGTTTACAATATAAATCACTCAGAAATACAATGCGTATGAAAAGGAAAGTAGAGAGCTTGAGAAGTTGAGACGAAGGTATATCCTTTCTTCATCTCCAATAGAGCCTTTAAATACTTGTTAATGACGGTAGAGGCTCTTTAGCAGAGATGGCAACCCAAGAGTGTTGACCCTTGAAAAATGGAATAAGGAGTCCTATTTTTCAAGAATAAGGTTAGAGCTTTTACTACGGCATAATTTCCTTCCTTAATTTCCACGTGGACAATCTTCATGTTGCCGAGATGGCTGATCTTGATACTCGTTTCCTTGTTGAAGTAGATTTTATTGATCTTGATTATATCTTCTTTGATTGCTAGATGGTGGCTTCCTTCTTCAATTGATTTGCTTTCCTTTGGTACAAAGGAAAATATCTCCTGTAGTACTTGATAGGAATCATGAATGACTTGGAATTTTCATTATTAAGCTGCTTCCATAAATACGCATTAACCTATTTTTCTTGTACTGGCTTTCCTTCATACAATTGACTGGGTTTCACAGCTTTGTGGGCTATCCAATGAGCCCACCAGCATCATTGAGTATTGTCCCTGCATAATAAACATGTCATCATTAAAATCTTAACACTAATAGCCCCCACACAATAAGTTATTTTCTGGCAAGCAAGCACCATAACATATTTTTCGTTGAAAATAGGACTTCTATGTGAATCCATTTGAAACAATTCCCAAATTTAAAAGAGTATTGAATAATAAGACAGTTTCTTTTGAAGAATATTGTTTTTTCATTCTAAAACACCCAACTTTGTTGTTTTTTTCTTTTTCCAGTACAAAATAAAAAGGCTTCATGTCACACGAAATGAAAATAGCTAAGTTAGCAAATTCAAAACCCCAAGTTGCCATGTCCATTAAGAAATAAAGCAAAGGCAGGCAGAGCTAGGAAAAGTGGTGCACCCAATGGGTAGCCTAAATTTTCTATATTTAGGATGTGGCTTAACAAAAATTTGGGTCACAAAATAAAATGAAACTAGAGTACTATACCCTGCAAAAGTTTTACCTTTTGACTAGGTTTCTTATTAGATGATGAGATCAGATGTGACCATGATTTTTTTTATTTAATCAAGTTGTGGATTTCTTTTTCATTTTTTTTCTTTTCTCTTTTTAGTTTAATCATCCATTATTCGGAATCTACCAACCATCTAATCTAAATATACGTCGCCTAGAGCTCATTTAAGAGGGAAGTGTTCTCTATCAATAATTTCTCCATTCACCTGCGGGCTCGAATTTGTAACTCACTGCTAAAAAATGTGGAACATATTTTCATTGGAATGCCGGCGAAAATATGAGATTTCTGACTAGAAAATCCGTCGGAAACATTTCCAACAAGGCAATTTCTAATGGAATATGTCGTAATTTAACATTTCTAGTAGTGACTTTTGATTAAGAATGGAGAGATCTCACCTATCCTACCACAATTTTCAGTAATTGCCGTTTGTTTCATTTTTTTTTTTTTTTTTAAGTAGAGAGACGATATAGAGAGTGGTCTTTGGGGTTGTCAATGCTTGTATTTTTAGGGCAACTTACTAGAGGTAGGAACACCTACTTATCCTACTTTTGTTTTCTCCTCCCTTTTTCAATTCTTTATGCTTTCGTCTTATGGCTGTGTGTGATTATAACTTGTAGCCTAATTATCAAGTTGGAGACATGGTGACTATTTATGGTTGCAGAGCACTTGTTATTTAATTTGTGGTACCCAAGGGGTCTAATATAGGTTTATATATATTCTGATGCATACGGTTCCAACCTAGATAACTTACTCTACAAACCTCCTCCTCCTGCTATTACTATAATTAATAATTGTATCAGACAATTGTTATTCTAACTTTGTGGAGTAGTACAATTATATTGCATTGTCCTATTCTTTTTACCCCTTTTTCCTTGGTCAACAAAGTAGGAAAATCATCATAATATTTTTATTTTATAGATGTTTAATCTAAATTATTGATGGCTTTACTACGTCACATGAATCAAGACTAATTAATTATTAGTTCCAATAAGACACACTTCAATTGCAACTGTAAATCAATGCTCCTTTTTTCAAGAAACTATATAGCTATTTAAATAAAATCTAAATTAAAAGTTGATGGTTTTCTTATACAAAAAGAAAAAGGCCACATAAAGTCGTAAGAAGACAAAAATTTATATAACATATATATTAATAAAGTTGCATTTTCATTTATTGGTTATTATCTTCCACCAATCATTGAGTAATGTTTTGAATACTATTAGTATATATTATATTATAATAAATCGTTAAGATAATGTTTAATCTCCATTCCTTGAGCTCCCTTTTTCTTCTTGTTATTACCTTAGTCCTTATGTACCAAAAGGTTGAATTATTGGTAGATGTCCAAAATAAAATCAACATATACTTTTTTGGTCAAAGTTAACGTATACCCATGGATGGATCTTCTTTTCAAGCTTGTTGTTTTTAATTTAATTTTTGAAGCATTCAATAACCATCTATATATTTACAAACTGAAAAGAATTCTTAATGCAACTCACTTTAATTTTTCAACTTTTCTTTTTTCAGAAAAGCACAATGATGTAGACGTTTGAACCAATGAGTTTGTGTTATATGCTTAATCATGCAAGAGAACTCTTTGATTGCCCAAGAGAATGGAAAAGGGATCGGATCAATTGATGAATTGCTAATATTAAGGAAAAGAACCTAACTATATAGAGTTTCAATATTTTAAACATTTTAGAAAGTTAAATGGCTATTCTTAAGTATTAATTAATTAAAAATAGGCACATAGGATAATCTCGGAATATGGGGATTCATTACATACGTGAGCCATGCATGCATGATCAAGAACCGCCAAAAAAAAAAAAAAAAAGAACCTTTAATATTTAAAGAGATTTGGACCAAAATAGTGACAGCTAGAAGAATTTTCTTGTAATTAAACAAGGCATTTTGGTATATATGGCTGTCTTCTTCTTCTTCTTGTTCTGTCTCTCTCGTTTTTCTCTTTACAGCTATTTTATCTTTCATTTTCTGTAAGTTCCTTCTTTAGGTGTGTTTATCTAGTTGATTAATTTGGACCAAGCTTTTGCGGCGAATGGATCAATTTACTAAAAAAGTAAGAATTTAGCGGTGGTTAATTATTTGCAGCGGAAGTACCATCTACAGAAACAAATCCGTAATAACCCGTTCACACACAAAAAAAATTAACTTTGTAATATTGCAAATACTAAATAATATAAAAGGAAATAGCAATTGAAAGGACATAGGAAAAGGAGGTGAGAATTAGACCGAATACAGAAAGGGATGAGGAAATCAGATGCAGAGATTAGAGAGGGGACACTAAACAAAACAATAAACCTAAACCCTTTTTCTGACTCATAATTCTATTTAAGTATACTAGCTGCTATTTCCTGAATCCCAAATAAAACTCTCCCTCATTTTACTCACGTGGCCTATCAGTTCTAACTGGGATAATCTTATTTACCACTTCTAGCCCATAAACCGGTACGGACTTAGCTTGGTTCACAACATCTACTATTATATAGTACATATTTGAAAAATATTAACCTTATTTATATGGTGTAACTTTCCAGCAAGCGAACCTTATTTATATGGTGTAACTTTCCAGCAAGCGAGTTCCAATGAACCCCCTTCCGCCCTCTAGCTCTGCCCTTGGGCGTGGGTTACTTTTCATCTCGTTTATCCTTCACTTTCTTCTCTTTCCTTGTTTAATGGCTCTTATGATTGAGCTGTTTAGGACTAGCTTTTGTAGCAAATAGTTCAATTGGACAATTGTTCAGATGAGTTAAAATGGTAACACTTGAATTATTGTTTTTGTTGCTTTAATTTGTTTTCATGCATAGGTAGTGCTTAATTATTACTCCTACTTATATTTCACTCTCAACAAAGTAGCCACTTTTTTGGAAAAAAAAATTCTTTTACAGTCAAAAGGCAGTCTTGCTAATTCAATTGTGTCAAATCATTACTGACAGTACTATGATGGATTTTAATTAGTCATCGTTTCCCTACATCCATAAATAATGCAGACTAAATTAACTTCGATGCCACTGAGCTATGCTTTTGTTGAAAACCCACAGTGTAAAGATGTAAAGATGCTACTTGTAAACATTTTTTTGAATAATCTAAATATTTAATAATGTAAAAAATTCTTTACACTGACGTATAGATCGTCTTAAAAAATGTCTAATTCGATTGTACCACCACAGCGATGTCTTTTTCGTTTCATTTTCCTTCTTCCCTCCACAAACACCACTTGTATATAGTATCAAGCATGTCAAATCGATCGACCTATTTCAAATGGATGTACTTTTCATCTTCTAGTTTTCTCGATTTCTTTTTTCTTCTTCTCTCCATGACGCAGACATCGAGCTAGAGATCAACCTCAATTTTTGTGCGTTGGAAAGTTTTTTGTTTTAAGAAAAAAGAAACGAAGAATTACATAGCTTAATGCTGGCAACAATTAAAAAAAGTACTCAAAGCTCTTAAAATGTCAAATCACAAGATTAATAATGTCTCGTGGAAGTACCAAAATTATTACTACAAAGTCTTTCTCTTGATGCTGACCTGCACCATGCAAAATAATGAAAGTACAATTCTTATTCTGTGTGAATATGCAGTACATAGTTGGGACTAAACCCGTCTAACCGGTTCGGTTTTACCGATTTAAATCGGTAATCGGATCGATAAAATTGGAACCGGAACTGGTTGAACCTATTAATCGATTCCGGTTAATCGTTTATTATATACCGGTTTCGGTTTCAAAATCCGTTTATTATATATCGGTCCGGTTTCATTTTTTTTGAAATCGGAACCAGTTAAACCGGTAAAACCGGAACCAAACCGGTTAAACCGGTAGATTTTTTTTTTTTTTTTAATTGTAGCCGTTGGCAGCCCAATGGACCGTTGGGCAACGGTCCATTTGCAAAAATGGTCGTTGCCAAACGGTCCCCAACTCATTTTTTGCCCCCCCCCCCCCCCCCCAAACCCCCCAAACTTTTTTTTAACACTTTAACCCATCCCCCACCCCTATATAAACCCCTCTCCATTTCCATTTTAATCCACACCAATTCACTCTTCTCTTTCTCTCAAATCTCAATCTCTCAATTATAGTTACTTTGCAACAATTAGCCACTTTAAATTTCTCTCAAATAAATATTATAAAGTCTTATTATAGTTTCAATTATTAATTTTGCAATTATAATATTGTTGGTGGAGTTGGTGATTTTGCAACAATCCGAAGTAGCTTTGGTGGATTTGCAATTCTAGCCGTCTTCACTTTGTTGGAAATTAGTCCGGCAATTTGGTACCTTCGTTCCAACTCTATCTTTATTTTTCGCAATTTAATTTACGCAATTTAATTTGTTGCAATTCATTTTCTTGTGATTTATTTGAGTGTGATTTAAATTAATTTTATTTAATAATGGCGAAGAGATTTAGACATGGTGCCGGTAGTAGTGGTATTGTTAGGCGTGGGCTTAATGAGGAAACATTTGTGGAAGAAACACCTAATTTAATTAGATGTTGATATTGGTGGAAACAATCCACTTTTAGGTCATGAGGCAATGCAACAACATTATATCGACATTTTTAATGAAATTGATGATGATGATGATGAAACACAACCCCCCGAAAATTCTATAGGAGATACATGTCCTGCACAATCATATACGCAAGACAAACCGCCTACAACTTGTAAGCCAACCGCTAAAATTTGAAAATTTATGACTAAGGATAGGGAAAGCCAAACAGCTAAATGTACCCTATGTGGATAAGTATTTACTTTTAAGCAAGAAACTAGTAAGGATGGTGGAACGAGTACACTAAATGATCATATGAGAAAGAAACATATGGATGTTTGGGGAGAGCAAACGGGTTCAAATGTGTGGGGTATTCAAATAACGATAGACCCACGAATCGGTAAAAATTTTAAGTATGACAAGAAAAAAGAGCGTGTAGAAATAGCTAAAATGGTAGCTTATGATTGTTTACCATTTTCCTTTCCTTCGGGTTTGGGGTTTGTTACTTACATTCAACGTTGTTATAATCCGTTATTTGAGGGTATTCCTAGAAGTACTTGTAGAGCGGATGTTATAGATTTGTATAAAAAATATAGATTTTATTTGCGCCATGTATTTAATTCTTTAAATTGTAATGTTTCTCTTACCGCTGATTTGAGTCTTAGTCTTAACAAGTTAGATTTTTTTGCTATTACATGTCATTGGGTTGATGACAGTTGGGTTATGCAAAAAAGAATTATAGCTTTTTTATATGATGAAGGAAAAGGTCGTCACGATGGAATTTTTTTAGAGGATTGAATGTCTACTATTATGAGATTTTTTAACATTTATAGAAAAACACTTTGTATTGCTTTAGATAATGCTTCTAATAATACAAAGGTGATTGATCTTTTAAAAAGAGAACTAAACCCTCCGCTAAGAAATATTTTTCATGTAAGATGTAGTTGTCACATTTTAAACTTAATTGTTAAAGATGGTCTTGTGCGTTTTGATGATTCTATTCAAAAAGTTAGAGATGCGGTTGCGTTTCTTTTTTGTAATGCTAATAGGGGAAGAATTAGAAATTTTAAGAATGCTTGTGTGGAAAATAACCTTAGACCTAGGAAAATTCAAGTAGAAATTGAGACTAGGTGGAACTACACTTACATTATGCTACAACAAGCATATGAGTATAGGATTCTTATACAACAAGTTCACAACAAATATAATATTAATAGTGATGATTGGTTAAATTTTACGGATTGGGAAGATGTTAAGGAATGTGTTGAACTCTTAGAAATTTTTTATAATGCAACTCTTGCTTTTTCTAAACAATTCTATCCCACGGTAATCGGAATTTTAGCCTACTTAGCGGAAATAGCTAGAGTTTTACAAGAGTATAAATATAAACCCGGTTATCAAGCGGCTATTTTTGATATGACAACAAAATTTAAGAAGTATTTTTTTCCCATCCCAACTTTATTTATATTGGGTTATCTTTTAAATCCTTGTTTAAAAGTGTCTTATACTAAAGCATTGGTTGGTCAAATTTATACATTTTTAGAAATTGAAGAAGGAGTTCAACCATCTTTGGCTGAAACCGAACTCGCTATTGATGACGAGTTTAGAAAAGTTTTTACTCATTATTCTAATTTGGAAGAACATGCTACACCCGTTGCTCCACGCCCTACTACTTCTCAAAGTAGCAAAAAGGGTTTGTTAGGTTTAAAAGTTTTACATTCACATCCAACTCCTTCTTGTAATGCAAACTTTGATGAATATCACTTTTATTTGATGCAGCTGTCACACCCCATTTTAACCGGATCGATTTAAGGAGTATGACGTATTGGTGATTCCCGTTTATTTTGTTTTAACGAGTCGTCACCTAATTAATTTAACGGTGAATTAGGACACCTAGGGGTTAATTAAGGCAAAGTTAAAACTAAACCTCAATTAATAGTCTGCTTAACCAGTGTGATTCCAGGTAAGGGCTCTATATTATCCTAAAGGGAAGGGGTTAGGCATCCTTTAGAATCCGTTAACTACGGTTGTCCGGCCAAACTTAGGTTAATTAATTAAGAGTAAATATAATGCTTAAAATTTAGAAAATGATTTTAAGATATTGCTAAAGTTTTAAAAGAAAATAATGTTAGTTAAAATAAGATTTACAGAAAATATAATAATTTGTATAAAAGAGACTTTAAATGCCATTTTTTGAAAATACGATTTATGAATGTTGTTAAGGTTTTAGACGAAAGTATAATAGTGTTGTTTAAAATAATACTCGTAGAAACCATAATAACGTACGTAAAAGAAGATTCTAAAAAAATTAAATGAGACTTAAAAATATTGATGAAGCCTTAAATGAAAGATAGTATTTTAATAAGATTTATAGAAAATTAGATTTTTTTGCTATTACATGTCATTGGGTTGATGACAGTTGGGTTATGCAAAAAAGAATTATAGCTTTTTTATATGATGAAGGAAAAGGTCGTCACGATGGAATTTTTTTAGAGGATTGAATGTCTACTATTCAAGAGTGATCAGATAGATAAAAATATTTCTTGCAATCTTAAGTTAATTCTACCAATCTACATTCTCAATGGCAATTTCTTTTAAAAAAAAAATCTCTTAGTATAAATACTCTTTAGTTAACAAGCCAAAGTAAATGTCCTAGAGTTGACCATGCACTTTAACGACAAACTCGACTACCTAAACTCTGGGATTTAGGCAGGATCATTGGATAGAAATCTTATATTGACCATACCTCATAAAGAGGTAGAGATAATATACTCTCCATGCACTTCTAAACCTATAAACGTAGAGATCCAACAGGTTACACATCTAACATTTACATTGAATGTAACTGCATCAATCAAACATATAGCTTACTCGGGAAGTTTGAGTAGAATGAACCATAAATCGTATACATTTTTTATGGTCAATATACCAATCATGCCCGACCCAGTATACAACTAAACCACATATTCAGCTAAAATTTAAAACGTACTAATTACTCAAACTAAACATATGATTAACACTCAGCTAATACAGAGGCTACAGAAATTAAAAGGAAAAAGAAATTACCTTCTTCGGGTGCAGCGAAGTGAGGCTTCGGATCCTTCGATCTACCTCGAACACTTCAAATTCTCCGAATTAATATCCACTCGGATTCGAAGCAGCGAAAAAAAAAGAATGAAAACATGCAATATTTTCTAAATCGATATTTGAACTATATTGCGACTGCTAAAATTATTTTGTATGGATTTTTGGGGTTTTCTCAAAACTCATTCGAAAAGATTTCGTTTTTTTTTTTTTCGATCTGATTTTTCAGGGATCCTCAGGTTCCAGAGTTCGTTTTTGCAAGGCGATTTTGGGGGTTCTCCCAAAAACCTCCTCTTCTAAACGATTCCACCCGACTATTTATAGGTTTTTTGTATGTGTAGAAGAAAGAGAGAGAGAGAGCGGGAAAGGGAGAGAGAGAGGAGCGGGGGGAAACGGAAGAGGAGCGGGGGGAGCAGACGGCGATGGTGGGGTTGGGAGGTGATGAAAAGGAGCGGCGGTGGTGGGGTAAAGGGAACGGCGTGGTGGGGGATGGAGATGATGAATGAGAAGAGAGAGAGGGGAGCGAAGGGAGCGTGCGGCGGATGAAAAATGTTGGGTTGGGTATTTATTTTTTTGGGCTGGGGTGAATTAAAATGTGAGCTGATTTTATGAATTGGTCCGAAAATAGTATGGGTTGATTGGGGTTACTACATTTAAATAACTTGTGTTAAAATATTACTCAATATAAAATATGTAATTATTAGTGTTCAGATAGCAAAAATGGCGTTGTGATAGCCGTGCAATAATATTTCGAAAATCCACAGTAAATAAACACTATTATTTAATTATGCAAATATAAATGCGATGCGTGTGCGTAAGCTGGTAAAATATGTTGAAAATGATAAAGATGTGAATTATAATAATAATAATAATAATGATGATGATGATGGCTAGTAACTGTAATAAAATAATGAAATGTCAGTATTGATAAGAGGCTAATAATTATAGTAAAAATATAAATATATATTTTTTAATTTTCCAAAAATATTAGAAGCGTAAATAGGTATTTTGGAGGAGAGGCGGGACAAAATTGGGTGTCAACAACTTGTCCCTCTTTGCCCGGTAATGATGAAAAGAGTTGTCGGGCAAAGACGTTGACTCAGTAGCCTATTTTGTCCCGGCTAAAGGAAACTTGAGAGGATTATGACCGAACTCCGGTCTATGAGTTGCCTACATATCTCGGGCTGCACGATAATCAGGTCGAGTGTAGTTCTGGAACAATTACGACACCTGAACCCGATTAGCGCGAATCTTGCAAAATATTGTCCCAGTGTTGAATTATGATGACACTAGGTACTATGATAGAACTTGAGAATTCTGAAAATTGAATTGTTGGAATGCAGGTAGAATACTTGTGATTAGAGACGACTGTTCGAGGTAGATCCTTGACCCGTGTCGGGAAGTCTGATTATCCTTCCCGACAAATTGCCCCAGTTCGCTGCCGAAGAAATAGTTCCACGAGTTGATGTGTGATGCCAACTTTGATATTGTCAAAAGCCACCAGCTAAAAACAATTGTTAGCAACAAAGAAATATATGTGTAAATAAGACAGGGTTGGAGAAGTTTACACTTGTAACCCCTGTTTCGAAAGTTGAATCCACAACATACCCAAATTGGTGGGTGCCTGAACTGAAATATAAAATACCCGCATTCGAAGGTGGGTGCCTGAACTGAAATGTAAGATACCCGCATTCGGAGGTGGGCGCCTGAACTGAAATATAAAATACCCGCATTCGGAGGTGGGCGCCTGAACTGAAATATAAGATACCCGCATTCGGAGGTGGGCGCCTGAACTGAAATATATGATACCCGCATTCGGAGGTGGGTGCCTATATAAAATGTAAAATACCCGCATTCGGAGGTGGGCGCCTGAACTGAAATATATGATACCCGCATTCGGAGGTGGGTGCCTATATAAAATGTAAAATACCCGCATTCGGAGGTGGGCGCCTGAACTGAAATATAAGATACCCGCATTCGGAGATGGGTGCCTATATAAAATACCCGCATGCGGAGGTGGGCGCCTGAACTGAAATATAAGATACCCGCATTCGGAGGTGGGTGCCTATATAAATTGTAAAATACCCGCATTCGGAGGTGGGCGCCTGAACTGAAATATAAGATACCCGCATTCGGAGGTGGGCGCCTGAACTGAAATATAAGATACCCGCATTCGGAGGTGGGCGCCTCAACTGAAATATAAGATACCCGCATTCGGAGGTGGGCGCCTGAACTGAAATATAAGATACCCGCATTCGGAGGTGGGTGCCTATATAAAATATAAGATACCCGCATTCGGAGGTGGGCGCCTGAACTGAAATATAAGATACCCGCATTCGGAGGTGGGCGCCTGAACTGAAATATAAAATACCCGCATTCGGAGGTGGACGCCTGAACTGAAATATAAGATACCTGCATTCGGAGGTGGGCGCCTGAACTGAAATATAAAATACACACATTCGGAGGTGGGCGCCTGAACTGAAATATAAAATACCCGCATTCGGAGGTGGGTGCCTGAACTGAAATATAAATCCACGTCCACTTCCACGGTACAAAAATGTAAATCCACATCCACTTCCACAGTGCAGAAAAATAAATCCACGTCCACTTCCACAGTTCAAAAATATAAATCCACGTCCGCATTTCACGGTAGAAAAAATGTAAATACACATCCACTTCCACAGTGCAGAAAAATAAATCCACGTCCACTTCCACAGTGCAAAAATATAAATCCACGTCCGCATTTCACGGTACAAAAATGTAAATCCACATCCACTTCCACAGTGCAGAAAAATAAATCCACGTCCGCATTTCACGGTACAAAAAATGTAAATCCACATCCACTTCCACAGTGCAGAAAAATAAATCCACGTCCACTTTTCACGGTACAAAAAATGTAAATCCACATCCACTTCCACAGTGCAGAAAAATAAATCCACGTCCACTTCCACAGTGCAAAAATATAAATCCACGTCCGCATTTCGCGGTACAAAAAATGTAAATCCACATCCACTTCCACAGTGCAGAAAAAATAAATCCACGTCCACTACCACAGTGCAAAAATATAAATCCACGTCCGCATTTCACGGTACAAAAATTTAAATCCACATCCACTTCCACAGTGCAGAAAAATAAATCCACGTCTACATTTCACAGTAGAAAACATGTAAATCCAGATCCACTTCCACAGTGCAGAAAAATAAATCCACGTCCACTTCCAGAGTGAAAAAATATAAATCCACGTCCGCATTTCACGGTACAAAAATGTAAATCCACATCCACTTCCACAGTGCAGAAAAATAAATCCACGTCCACTTCCAGAGTGAAAAAATATAAATCCACGTCCGCATTTCACGGTACAAAAATGTAAATCCACATCCACTTCCACAGTGCCGAAAAATAAATCCACGTCCGCATTTCACGGTACAAAAAATGTAAATCCACATCCACTTCCACAGTGCAGAAAAATAAATCCGCGTCCACTTTCGTGGTGCAAAAATATAAATCCACGTCCACTTTCACTGTACAAAAATATAAATCCACATCCACTTCCACTGTACAAAAAATAAATCCACCTCCACTTTCACAAACTTTAAAAATAAATCCACTTCCACGTCCACAATGTTCATATGAATCCACATTCTTTCCCACGATATAAATCTACTTCTACTTCCACGTCCACATCCACAATGTAAATCCACGTCCACCGATAATAGGTGACCATGTCCGTATCCACCTTGAAGAAAGTTAAATCCACGATTATGTGTCCTTGATCCATCGAGAAATGCCACGAGCTAAAACAACTATTAGTGATAAGAATATGTAAATAGCTGGGTTTGAAAGAATTATGCTCACAGCCCTTGGTTGAGAAGATAAATTCGTTTCCACTGTTGCGGTTAAGATTTCATGATGAGTGGAACAACATCCACCGTTTAGCGCAAGCTACCTTTGCATCCACGTTGAAGAATATTTGCCCTTTTGAAGAAAGCTAACTCTTTGATCACGTCCATAATTAAAATTTTAAGAAGAGTCAAATATGTACCACATTCATGTTAATGAACCTGTCTCATCAAAGAAAAATTGTGAGTTTAAAAGAAAATCGGTTGACTTGTGCATGTCGGGGAACTTGGCCCTTGAATTGATTCTTGTTTCGGTCGCGTCCACGTTCTTCGATGTCTCACCACATATTTTGCTTTGCCGGGGAGTTTCAGTTATAAAAATGTATTTTGCAAAATAAGAGTAACGAGATTTGGATGACTTCGAAGGGAAATACTTAATGGATTTAACAGATGAAATGATTGTGAAGACTCGAATTCGAATTTATCAACATTTCTAGAAAGATATGAAACGGACTTTATTTAAAATTGTTGAATATTTAAGACTACTTTTATACTACTTCTAAAATTGTCCCAGTTTCCAGTCCTGGAGACACTTGGTTCTAAACAATTGAAAAGTGAGAACTTATAATGAAAGTTTTTTTTTTTTTTTTGAAGCGATTTGACCGATTTCAAAAATTTGTCCCAGTTTCAAGATACTAAGACATATGAATTTAAACAGTGGAAGACCAAAATCTTATATAAAAATCCTTATGTATCTTATAGGAACTAAAATGGTTTGGAAAAAACCAAAAATATTGAATTTTTTTTAAAAACTAGAAGGGCCGAACCCGCCTCGGGTTGCCTACGTATCCCCAAAGGAATCAGGCCAGACGTAGTTCGTGATCAAAATAAGAACTTTTGAGTTTTTGTTTTTTAATAAAAGGGAGGGCCGAACCCGATATGGGTTGCCTACGTATCCAAAAGGAAATCAGGCCACACGTAGTTCCAACCACAAACAAAGATACTGAAATAATTTGAGAAGAGTGGCCGAACCCGATGTGGGCTGCCTACGTATCCAACAGGAAGTCAGGCCAAACGTAGTTCGTTACAAACAAATGACAAAGTCTTAATTTAAAAAGGCCGTAACAAAACATAGAGGCAACATGACAAAGGGAACTAAATGTTCTAGTTGATGCCTCCGGCCTACTACAAAAAGGAAATTTAAACTTAAAATACTGAAACTCCCGGCGGACCGGGGCTAAGATAAAAGTCCAATTCTGCATCTCAGGTCCTGGCTCAACAGCCTATAAAGTCAATATTTCAGCAAAGTCTTTGATTATCACAGCATGATCATCTTCATCTTCCACGAACAGGTTCTTGATTCCCTCCACGATGTCATCATAGGCAACCTCAACAATCAGATCCGAAGGTTTTGAGAAAGTTTGATCAATGGTAGGAATAGGTTTTGGTAATGGAATCTCCTTCCTTTTATTCTTTCGTGCTTTCTTTACTTCTTCCTCAGTTGGATCATATCCCAAACCGAACGTAAACTGTTGTGTAGGGAGAACGACTGGATCTACCCGCCCATTCAATGTCTTACCCAGCCCGAATCCAGGTTGGTACCCACTTCTCAGCATTTCTTTTGCAACCATAATCGCGGCGCATGACCTTTTAAACTCTTGAGTTTGACAGACTTCACCCACTTTAGTGACATTCACAACCTCCCAAGCGTGGTAAGCTGCTCCGTCGAACCCTCCTTCTGCCTCGATGAATGGGATGGATTGCTCTCGATAGAAAGACGTATCCCCTTCTCCATGTATACATATTTGTTGCTGATCCCACTCGAATTTGACAGTTTGGTGCAAAGTAGATGGTACAGCCCCAGCCAGATGTATCCACGGTCTTCCTAACAGCATGTTGTATGTCGTGGAAATATCCAGTACTTGAAAATCCATAATGAATTCAACAGGACCAATCAACACTTTCAACTCTATTTCTCCAATAGGGCGCCTTTGAGCCCCATCAAATGCTCGAATATTCACATCACTTGTCTTGAGCTCACTAACATTATATCCGATCTTCTTCAGACTTGTTAATGGACAGATGTTAAGTCCAGAACCCCCATCAATCAAACTTTAGCCACAAACATGTTACGACACTTGACAGTTATATAGAGCGCTTTGTTATGCATGCATCCTTCTGGCGGCAGTTCTTCATTATCGAAACTGATTCGATGACTGTCAAGCACGCGCTCGATCATCCCAGCTAACGCCTCACTAGTTGTTTCACTTGGAACATATGCTTCATTCAAAATCTTCAAGAGTGCATTTCTGTGCACATCCGAACTCAAAATCAAAGAGAGAATAGGAATTTGGGCATTGGTCTTTTTCAACTGATCCACAACTGAGTACTCACTGGCCTTAATCTTCCTCAAAAATTCTTCTGCTTCGAATTCTGTCACGACCCTTTTGGGAGGTACATTGGTTTCCTTAGCTTGCCCAATCTAGCTAGCTCTTCTGGGGAATAGCATCTTCCAGACCTTGTCATTCCTGATGTCTTAATCTTGTCAGTGATCGTGTCCTTTTCTCGACATTCCATCACAGCTTGTTGATAATTCCATGGTACGGCTTTGGTATCGAGCACTGGTAACTGATTTGGTGCTTGAACTACTTCCACAGGTGTTGATGAAGCTCCTAATATCTCGACAGGTACACAACCCCTTATCACTACAGCCGGAGAAGCAACGGCTACAAAACCATGATCTTCCACGCTATCCACAGACACTATGAATTTGGCTGGATCGTCATCATTTTCATCTATTCCAATCATATTTATCGTGGCCCCATCATGGGTCGGGAGTGGATTGTTAACCACGTTTGGTGCCGGTTGTTTGACCATGATCTGTTTTGCTTCAATAAGATCTTCAACCTTGTGTTTTAATGAGTAACAACGATCAGTGGAATGGCCTTTTACCCCCGAATGATATGCACATGTTTTAGTGGGATCAAAACCTATAGGTAATGGATCTGGAATTCTACCTTCCACAGGATACAATAAGCCTGAAGCTTGCAGTCTTTCAAAAACAACGCTCAATGGCTCTCCTAACGGTGTAAAATTGCGGAAAGGTCTATTTGGGCGAGGTGCGGATGCATTGTTTGGATGATGAGATTGTGATGGTGGAGCTGGGCATGTTGGTGGTCGTGGAGCTCGATATGCTGGTTGTGTGTTGTAAACAGGGTAGGATATTTGTGGTGATTGAGGTTGGTAAGATAAAGCTTGGTCGTATGGATGTGGAGAATATTGGAAATATTGTGAGTGGTGAGCGTTAGGTTGGTATCGTGGGGGTTGTTGATGGCGGTATAATGTGTTTCCCAAATCCATTACCGATGCTGCTTCTTTCTTGTTTTTCTTTCCGTTTCCGAGAGTACCAGTTTGTATGGCCCTACTAGTAGACTGTAAAGCCGCAAGACTTGTTATTCTCCCTGTCTTAATGCCATCTTCGATCATATCCCCGGCTTTGATCACCTCTGCAAAAGTCTTTCCGCCCATTGTCACCAAACGTTCATAGTATTCCGGCTCTAGTGCTTGAATGAAGAAAGTAACCATTTCTGTTTCCTCCATGGGCGGGTGTACTCTAGATGCTTCTTCCCTCCACCGTCTAGCATATTCTCGAAATGATTCAGTTAACTTCTTCTTCAACTTTGTAATCGAAATTCTGTCAGGAGCAATCTCAACATGAAACTTGTAATGATCCACGAAAGCATTTGCCAAGTCATCCCAAGTACGCCATTTGGTTGTATCTTGCTTAGAATACCACTCCAAGGCTTTTCCACTCAGACTCTGATTGAATAGTTTGACTCTTATCCCTTCATTCTTCCCCACACCAATCAACTTTTCACAATAGACCTTCAAATGGAAGAAAGGGTTCCCCGACCCATCAAACTTCTCAAATTTTGGAATCTTGTAACCTGGTGGCAATTCTACCTCAGGAAATGCACATAATTCTTCATATCTCACGCTTTGGTTACTACCAAGTCCACGCAAACTTCTCATGGCATCTTCCAAACTTTTGAGCTTTCTATTCATCATTTCATCATTAGCTGACCGTGCCTCATTTTCGACTTCGACATAATGATCAACATCCGTGCGACATTGTCCTTGGATTTGTGTCATGGGTGGAGCTGTGGTATAAGTATACACTGGCGGAACTTGATGTGTATTGGTAACATCATGTGTCGGCGGTATGAATTGAGCTTTTGAAGAGGTGGCTGTAAATAAAAGGGAAGCATTTTGAGTGAGGGGTTCGGAACGAACCGGCTGAGAAGTGGTAAAATAATTTGTTTGGTTAAAATCGTCCAAATTTGGGAATGAAGGTGGCATAGGCAAAGTTTGATGAACCCCCTAAGATGGAGTCATATGTGGTGGCGTTTGAGAAAAAATGACCGGTTGTGAAGTACCATGTGACTTAATTCAGCAACTCGTCGCTCCAGACGAGCAATAATCTCCAAATGTGTTTCTAGTTCATTAGAAGAGGTGGGGTTACTTGTGATTAGTAAACTAAGAGATGGCTCAGATGAAGTGGTTGTATTGATCAAAATTTGCTCCATTTTAGAACGAGTCTTTTTAGTTAACCAGGCGATTAGTGATGAGTCAGAGTCTGATTTCTTGGCTCTAGACCGTGTGAAATATGGATGCTCCGCCAGTTCCCCTTTAGCACAAGTCAACCTTCTATTTTGAAAATAAATTTTAAAAAGAAAAATGATAAAACAAGAAAAAGAAAGAAAAAAAAATGAGTCAGTATACGGTAAGGACATATTATTGCATATAAACACATTATTGCACATAATACATCGCGTTTTATAATGCAAGGGACCTCTTTATGCCAGAGGTAGGCCTAACGAATATTTGAAGGACAAACATGTCTTTTATGCATCATTCCACAACTCCTCCTAAAAGTAATTTGCAAGAATAAAAACTATTACATGCCAATAATACATCTCAAAATCAACCTAAGATATCTAATACTTCAACTTCACTAATTTCCTTTGGTTGTCTTCAACCTCCGGCATTAATTTAATGCTCCACGGCAACCTGCAACAAAATGTCAGTTTCCTTGAAATATTTATCTATAGAGTACTAGGTCCACATATTCCACATACTTGTCCTTCAAATAATGCACATAGATAGTGAATAGTGTCACTTAGAGTCATAGACTCATTTGGACATTTGGTAAGGTTGACTAATGAACTTAATACATCAAGGGTATTAAGCCTCCTAGGTTTAAAATGATGCATGTCCTTACAAGGTTTTGCTTTTCGCTCTACCTAGGTAGATTAAGAGTGGTTTTCCTATGACACAAGGCTCCCCCAAGCAGACAACTTGGAAGTGGAAAGTCCGTGGCCGTCGACTGCACCGCCGATCGACTAAATCCACAAGACCAATCCAACTAAAGGGGTAATTTAGTAGTGCACGGGCGCAAACTGCGAAGCCGCTTTAAGTGTGTGAATATGTGTGAGTTTTCTAGGAGTGTAAGAAATATGAGCGGAATGCCAATTTAAGGAAAGTAATAACATACATATTACATAGAAAATTTACATAAGGAATAAAATAAAAACAACCAAAAGCATATAAGGGAAAGCAAAAGCAAAAAAAAAAAAAAAAAAAAATAAAAAATCCAACAAATTAACTATTAACCTAAGTTGTTATGGTTAAGAACCTAAAGTTCCCCAGCGGAGTCGCCAAGCTGTCACACCCCATTTTAACCGGATCGATTTAAGGAGTATGACGTATTGGTGATTCCCGTTTATTTTGTTTTAACGAGTCGCCACCTAATTAATTTAACGGTGAATTAGGACACCTAGGGGTTAATTAAGGCAAAGTTAAAACTAAACCTCAATTAATAGTCTGCTTAACTAGTGTGATTCCAGGTAAGGGCTCTATATTATCCTAAAGGGAAGGGGTTAGGCATATTTTAGAATCCGTTAACTACGGTTGTCCGGCCAAACTTAGGTTAATTAATTAAGAGTAAATATAATGCTTAAAATTTAGAAAATGATTTTAAGATATTGCTAAAGTTTTAAAAGAAAATAATGTTAGTTAAAATAAGATTTACAGAAAATATAATAATTTGTATAAAAGAGACTTTAAATGCCATTTTTTGAAAATACGATTTATGAATGTTGTTAAGGTTTTAGACGAAAGTATAATAGTGTTGTTTAAAATAATACTCGTAGAAACCATAATAACGTACGTAAAAGAAGATTCTAAAAAAATTAAATGAGACTTAAAAATATTGATGAAGCCTTAAATGAAAGATAGTATTTTAATAAGATTTATAGAAAATTAGATTTTTTTGCTATTACATGTCATTGGGTTGATGACAGTTGGGTTATGCAAAAAAGAATTATAGCTTTTTTATATGATGAAGGAAAAGGTCGTCACGATGGAATTTTTTTAGAGGATTGAATGTCTACTATTCAAGAGTGATCAGATAGATAAAAATATTTCTTGCAATCTTAAGTTAATTCTACCAATCTACATTCTCAATGGCAATTTCTTTTAAAAAAAAAATCTCTTAGTATAAATACTCTTTAGTTAACAAGCCAAAGTAAATGTCCTAGAGTTGACCATGCACTTTAACGACAAACTCGACTACCTAAACTCTGGGATTTAGGCAGGATCATTGGATAGAAATCTTATATTGACCATACCTCATAAAGAGGTAGAGATAATATACTCTCCATGCACTTCTAAACCTATAAACGTAGAGATCCAACAGGTTACACATCTAACATTTACATTGAATGTAACTGCATCAATCAAACATATAGCTTACTCGGGAAGTTTGAGTAGAATGAACCATAAATCGTATACATTTTTTATGGTCAATATACCAATCATGCCCGACCCAGTATACAACTAAACCACATATTCAGCTAAAATTTAAAACGTACTAATTACTCAAACTAAACATATGATTAACACTCAGCTAATACAGAGGCTACAGAAATTAAAAGGAAAAAGAAATTACCTTCTTCGGGTGCAGAGAAGTGAGGCTTCGGATCCTTCGATCTACCTCGAACACTTCAAATTCTCCGAATTAATATCCACTCGGATTCGAAGCAGCGAAAAAAAAAGAATGAAAACATGCAATATTTTCTAAATCGATATTTGAACTATATTGCGACTGCTAAAATTATTTTGTATGGATTTTTGGGGTTTTCTCAAAACTCATTCGAAAAGATTTCGTTTTTTTTTTTTTTTCGATCTGATTTTTCAGGGATCCTCAGGTTCCAGAGTTCGTTTTTGCAAGGCGATTTTGGGGGTTCTCCCAGAAACCTCCTCTTCTAAACGATTCCACCCGACTATTTATAGGTTTTTTGTATGTGTAGAAGAAAGAGAGAGAGAGAGAGCGGGAAAGGGAGAGAGAGAGAGGAGCGGGGGGAAACGGAAGAGGAGCGGGGGGAGCAGACGGCGATGGTGGGGTTGGGAGGTGATGAAAAGGAGCGGCGGTGGTGGGGTAAAGGGAACGGCGTGGTGGGGGATGGAGATGATGAATGAGAAGAGAGAGAGGGGAGCGAAGGGAGCGTGCGGCGGATGAAAAATGTTGGGTTGGGTATTTATTTTTTTGGGCTGGGGTGAATTAAAATGTGAGCTGATTTTATGAATTGGTCCAAAAATAGTATGGGTTGATTGGGGTTACTACATTTAAATAACTTGTGTTAAAATATTACTCAATATAAAATATGTAATTATTAGTGTTCAGATAGCAAAAATGGCGTTGTGATAGCCGTGCAATAATATTTCGAAAATCCACAGTAAATAAACACTATTATTTAATTATGCAAATATAAATGCGATGCGTGTGCGTAAGCTGGTAAAATATGTTGAAAATGATAAAGATGTGAATTATAATTATAATAATAATAATAATAATAATAATAATAATAATAATAATAATAATAATAATAATAATAATAATAATAATAATAATAATAATAATAATAATAATAATGATGATGATGATGGCTAGTAACTGTAATAAAATAATGAAATGTCAGTATTGATAAGAGGCTAATAATTATAGTAAAAATATAAATATATATTTTTTAATTTTCCAAAAATATTAGAAGCGTAAATAGGTATTTTGGAGGAGAGGTGGGACAAAATTGGGTGTCAACAGCAGCAAAATGTGGATATCAAGGAACTAGATGAGTTGGACGTCTTAGCATGGTGGAAAAAATACAAGGCAAGTTATCCGATACTCTCAAGAATGGCTCGAGATATCCTTACGGTTCAAGTATCAACCGTGGCTTCGGAGAGTGCATTTAGCCAAGGAAGACAACAAATTGGAGACCATAGACACTCATTATCCGGCTTTAGCTTGCAAGTACTAGTGTGCATTCGCGATTGGATTAGATCGGAGCGATGCAACCAAAACTTAGAAGCGGAGAAAGGCGAAGAGGAAGAGATTGAAGATTTGATAGCAAGTGGATCGGACCAAATGGAAGACTTTGAAGATATCTCCATGGCCGAATATGATATGGGGGAAATTAACCAAATGATTGAGAATTGGTGATTTTATTATTCTACTATTTCTTTGCAACTCATGTATTATTTGGCTCATTGAGCTTTTTTCTACTACATCTTGTAAATAAATGTTATCCAAGAATGAATAAAATATATGGCTCATTGAGCTTTTTTCTATTTACTTGTGTTTATATTTTTACTTATATTAAGTTAGGAATATACCTAAAATATACTAAGAATATACATCTACTTAAATTAAAAACTAGAAAGTTATATACTTGAAAAATAACTAAAATATACTTATAATATAAATATACTTAATTTATAAAATACGAATTTATAAACTTAGAAAAAATTAAGCTATAAATAACTTAAGTTATAATATATAAGTATATATAGTATACATATAACTTAAACATATATATATATATATATATATATATATATATATATAAGTTATAAAAACACACACACATAAATATATATATTTTAGGTATATGTAGTATAACTTAAGCATATAACTTAATATATATATATATATACGTATATGCTGCCTGTATTGCTGTTAGTCAGTTAATATATAAACCTTACTTATAAATAAATATAACATATGTAAATATAACTACAATATACTAATAAATAATTATATATATATAAAAAAAAAAAAGAGGTTTTGCCACTTTTGAACCGGATTGGTCCGGTTTCGGTTATTTAACCGGTAAACCGGAACCGATGGCCGGTTCCGGTTTTTGAACCGGAAACCGGTCGGTTTGTTAACCGGTTACCGATCCGGTCCGGTTCAAACCGGTTAACAGGTTTAGTTGGGACCAAAAGAAATATTGATACCTGTCTCATCTACAAATTAAAACACTTAGATAGGGGTCGTATACTTTAATTATTTTTCTCTTTTATCAGGTGGGTATTTCTCCTCTTTTTAACTTTCATTTTCTTAATTTCCTCCATTTTTCCTTCTTTTGGTGTTTTTGTGACCACCATCTCATTCCAAAAAAGGATGAATTCGACATATTCAAGATTAAGATGAATTGCATGCTTAGTCCTTTGGTATGTAGCAAGGGGCAGAGCTAGCATGAGAAGAGCCGTTTTGGCAGAACTCGGTAACTTTAATCCAACCCGTGTACTCCTCCGTCTGAAAAGCGAAACGTGATAATTATTTTGGAACAGATGGAGTGTATTTATTAATAAATCAACTCTCTCTCTATATATATATATACACATAAATTTCAAATTCAGATCATCATAAACTTTAAATTTTGAATCTGCCTTTGTACGTAGGTTTTTTCAACTTCTTTTTTTTTTTTTGGGGGGAACTTGGCATTATTGAAACTTGAAAGCATTAAAAGATGAGGAGTATTTGGCTTTGGACTACTTGGCGTTGAAAACAAGAAAAAGCTTCTCACTTTCGTCCTCTTTTAATCCATAGATAGGCCAAGTCTCTTTCATTCTCTTTTATTTCTCTGTATACACCTAGCTAATTAACTTACGTACGTAAAACACTTATAGAACAAGATCGAATTGATAGCCAAAGAGAAAGCTGCGTGCCTCTTATATACGCAAAGGTATATGGTTGCCCCCCCAAATAATCATAATATCTCGACACGCTTAAGCCCCTTCTATTGGTTCCTTTTTCTTAATAATCTAGAGATATTGATCCTTTTAAATTTTAGTCGAGGAATTTTCAATTTATATACAGGTAGCTCTATATAACAAAGCTTGATAAAAGAACTTACTCCCTCCGTCATAGTTGTCGTGTTTTTTTATTTACACTCCCTAAAGAAAACATTAATAAGAGTAGCATTTTGACTATTTTACCCCTTTTAAAATATTTCACATGTTATCCGTGTCAACTCCATCAGTGATATGTACTCATCTTAAATGTTGTAATTAATATAACGGAAAAGGTCCAAAAATACCCCTGAACTATTGAAAAAGGCTCATAAATACCCTCCTTCCACCTTTTGGTCTAAAAATACCCTTCCATCCACCTTTTAGGTCTAAAAATACCCTTAAGGTTTGTTTTTGGCTCAAATATACCCCTCAAACTAACAAGTTAAAATTAACTCTTTTAAAAAGCCAAATGGCAATTTGTAATTGGTCAATAATAAAATTCCGTAATTTAAAAAAAAAAATCCAAATTTAAAAAAAAAATTGCCAATAATAAATTTCCAGTAATTTAAAATACCAGATTTAAAAAAAATTGCCAATAATAAAATTCCGTAATTTACATATTTTTTTTAAAAAAAAATTGTGTGGAAGCTTAAAAATTAAAAACTAAAAAATTTAAAAATATGAACGAAACTGTTTTTTTTTTTTTTGCATTTCTTGAATTAATCAACGAAATATGTTTTTTTTTTTGCATTTCGTGAATAAAAAAATGAAATAGGAAATTATAATTTTTTTTTGCATTTCGTGTATTAAAAAATGAAATAGGATAAAAAAAAAAAAATTTCGTTCATATAAAAACGAAATTGGAAAATTGGACAAAATATATTTTCCAATTTTGTTTTTATATGAACAAAATTAATTTTTTTATCCTATTTCATTTTTCAATACACGAAATGCAAAAAAAAATTATAATTTCCTATTTCGTTTTTTTATTCACGAAATGCAAAAAAAAAAACATATTTCGTTGATTAATTCACAAAATGCAAAAAAAAAAAAACAGTTTTGTTCATATTTTTTAATTTTTAAATTAAATAATATATGTGTCCAATCACAAAATGTCATTTGGCTTTTTAAAAGAGTTAACTTTAACTTTATTAGTTTGAGGGGTATATTTGAGCCAAAAACAAACCTTAAGGGTATTTTTAGACCAAAAGGTGGAAGGAGGGTATTTATGAGTCTTTTTCAATAGTTCAGGGGTATTTTTGGACCTTTTCCGTTAATATAAAGATAAAAATGAAGAAAAGGCTACTTAATTTATCTTTATTTTTAAAAATGACAAGTATTTTGAGACGAATATTTTTAGTTAGGATGACAAAGTATCTTGAGTTGGAGGGAGTAAAAAATAAGTTTATAACATGCTATAATTAATTAGTTATTTTTAATTGCAATGATAGAGTAAAAGACGTTTAATGCATGTTTCTAAATTTCACCAACAACAATGATCGGTAAATGCGTGATCTTTCTATACACGACGAGCAGACTTCCAACATGGGAAGCATGCATGTTTGTCAGAAAATAACAGACAATTATTGGATATAATAATCTATAGTGGAAAATACCTAATAACCATTTCCTGAAACAAAGTAGACGGATGTGGTACATGCATGGTGCAATTGCAAATTGACAAGCGACGTCGTTGGTTTCTTCCTACCTACCTCAAAAGGAGTTCAATTATTTTAAAGTAGTGCTTAAGTTATATACATCGCAATAGAAAGGGATTTAACACGTTTACATGTTGTAACAGATGATTTATCTTATTTTTAATATTACAAATCTCATATTTTAAGAAGGCTTATCTATAAATTAAATATCGTTTGAATGACCTAATAATTTAAAAAGATCTTTATTATGCTGACTGTGTATATAATTTAAACTCTTTAAAATGTACTAATAGTGTATTTAGTTTGAGGATAATTCAAACCTATCTAAATGATTGTGACTTCTGATAATTATTTGCAATTGTATTTTCCTCTTAAAGATAAATTTACTTCTATATAGTGTATAATCGGAAGTAATATGTATCTATACAATGATGTACTTGTGTGTACCATATTGTGCATTTACGTGGTTAATATAGCAAAGTATATATTAGCTTTTATTGGATAACATCGATATCGATATCAAAACTTTTAATAGTTCCCTATCTTCAGAAAGAAAATTCATCAACGCCGAAAAAATAAAGTTATGAATTACATGAATGACCAAAGACAAGAAAGTAGAGAGGAACTCTTGTTGGCTTTCTACACTTCTTTCCTTTTTTTAGGTTTATAGATAAAGATGGTATAAAAAGCTCATTAATTCAAACAATTCTCCTTACGTAATTGTTAAGGATCTGTTAACACTTCAAAAACGAATGACAATCATTGTACCATAGAAACATATCAAATCAATAAACATGACACTTCTTTGTTTTTAATTTTATGGTGTAATTATCCCCATATATGTGCCTCGCACGTATCGATATCACCCTGAAATGTAAGATTCTAAGCCAAGAGAAAAGTCTAAAATCTATTTTAAGTGAGACAATTACTATAATGACGTGCTAATGATTGTTTATTAGGGTCTCTCCTCCCTTACTATAATAATGGTTGGTTTCGAAGGACGTACAATATTACTAGTTCATATCCTAAGTATGTCGAAAAGATAACAAATAGGGAAAAAATAACCAAAACATATTTGCTGTGAAGTTGATAATTGAAGAAGAATCAATGGTTAAATGTTTAAACCCATTTTAATAAAAAGAACTATTGCCAAAATTTTGTAGTTCAAGATCCTTAGGCTACCCTAATTTTTGAAGTTCTTTTGATGGCAAATAGGGGTGGCAAAACTAGCCCAAACCCTTTTGATCCGCTCAAGCTTTAATGGGTTCGGGCTAGAGTGATTTTGAAGATGGATTGCTTTGAGCTAGCCCAAGTTGACCCATCACAAATCATTAGCCCAAATTGACCCATCAAATGAGCCCAAACTGACCCATCAATTGTCATCCATTCATAAGTATAAAAGCTTACAAAACATTATTAACTTCTTTTTTAATTATTATTTAAATTTATTTTTGTAATTATTTTTATTTTTTAAAATGTTTATTTTTAATTTTTTTAGGAATTTTTTTTATTCCCTTATATTTCATATTTTACGACTAGTAATTTTTTTTTTTTTGAGTTTTTAATTATTTTGTTTACCAAGGGTCGATGCTTACCGTTCTTTTTAACCTATTTTCAACCCACCTATATACGACACACGTTTGCCACTCTTAATTATGTACAAGACAACCATAAAATTATATAAAAAAGGCAAAGGGGTAAAAAAGAGGAATCTGACAAAATCATTATTCATTACGTTAATTAACATTTAATTTTCTTTTGAATTACTTTTTGGAATAGTTTCGAATATAATTTATGTACTGGAATAACTTATGAGGAAATATTTCAAGTGAATATCTTTATTAATTTTGAGTAAAAGCATACGTTTGAGTTTTTTATATCCAAAAAGTATTTAAAATTAATTTTCAAAACACCGTTTATTTAGAAAAGCATGAGCAAAGAATATTTGCAATAAAAGAATATCGATATTTTAGTTTCTCAAAATGTTGAAAAGGTGGGTTAAGTTGGAGGGGTTGGGTTATGACCCTTCATTTAGCTTATTTTGGCCCAGTCCATTTTAGCCCAAACAAGCTTTGGGCAGGGTTGGTCTTTGACCCACCTATAGGTTAGCCCATCTTAACTTGCCCAACTTTAGCCCAAATGACCCATTTGTCACCCCTATTTGGCAAACATCCTTGCAAACACTTCATATAACAATAACAATCTCATTGTTATTTCTTGAATATAATTGACATCTCTAAATGTAATGTCAACAGCTAAGTAAGAAGACTTGACATCTTTATTATGGTCTTCAGAGCCAAAGAAAGTGTTTACTTCTCGATAACTCGTTTAGCTCCATCCAATGTATTCTTCAGAAGCATTGCAACAGTCATCGGTCCAACACCTCCCGGAACTGGAGTTATCCATCCAGCTACCTTACATGCTTCCTGAAAATCGACATCTCCAACAAGCCTATAACCCGATTTCCTAGTAGGATCATCTACAGCATTTGTTCCTACATCAATTACTGCAGCACCGGGTTTGATCCAGCTGCCTTTGATCTGGAAAAATAAGACAGCAACTTGGTTTAGAGGCCAGCCCTCTTAACTATTGAAAAGGCAACATTCTTGCAGAATAGTTTTAATATTATTTCATTGGGACAGCTCGAGGAAATGACAAAAATGGTCCTTTATCTTTCGTAGTAGGATCAAAATACACCCTTAAGTATCAACTTAGCAATTCTGGTCCTTTAAGGTTTGCCAAGAGTGAGTATTTTCAGACTTCGTCAGATATTTATCAAACTCTGAAAAGTATAATATAATGAATTGAATCAAAATGATACAAAAGGAAGTTTCTAGAAAGTGGGAAGGGAGAAATGAATAGTAATTGTTACCATCATAGCCTGCCCTGCGGCAGCAATAATTATGTCAGCTTCACGAATGATTTTCTCGGGTTCCTTGGTGCGTGAGTGGACTACAGTAACAGTGGCGTCTTCCTTCAGAAGGAGCAAAGAAACTGGTAATCCAACAATATTGCTTCGACCAACCACAACTGCGTTCTTCCCCTTTATGCTAATCCCACTTCGAACTAAAAGCTCGATGCATCCCTGTTTAGCAGAGACCGGATAGGAGTGCTTTTAGAAGACGACACACTATAGTATAGATTTGAAAATAAATTCTTAATGAGGCAGGAGAACTAGAGAATTGGATGTTTCGATCTTCCGTTTCTTAGAATCAATGAAGTTAAATCACATTATTACCTTGGGCGTGCAAGGGAGGAATAAAGGTTGTCTGCCTTTCATTGCAAGCTTGCCAATATTCAGAGGATGAAAGCCATCTACATCCTTTTCCAGACTGATTTCACCTAGAACTCTCTCTTCATTAATATGTTTTGGTAATGGAAGCTGTACCAGTATGCCTGCAGCAATGGACAGAGTGCCTTCAGTTATGCATCATGATATTCTAGAACTATAAAACCCCAAAAAATGCAAGGAATGAGATTTAAGATGGGTGCGGGTGGTACCTAGTGTGTCAAATAGCTTACTTATACCAACTGAAGTGGTACACATTTAGTACAAACATCATAAAGCAATATACAGGTTGCGTGCATAATGGTTGGTTAAAATTATCTGCCACTATTTTTGCCAACAATTAACACAATTGAGTTTATCCAACAGAGCAATTTCTACAACAGCTAGAACCTTATAATTTTCTTTTTGACTAACTACACAGGCATGCACAATGTTGGCTAAGAAAAACTTGATAGTGCGAAAAAAAAAAAAAAAAAGGAGGATTGATGACAAAATAACACCTGCAATATGTCCAACCCAATTACAGACAAACAAAGCTAAATTTCGCCACTGAAAAAACAGAAGTATAACAAAGGAAAATGCAAGAAAGATTAACTTCACATTATCGCAAATGACTAACCATGTACGTCAGGATTAGCATTCAGCTCATGGACCTTGCTAATCACTTCAGCTTCAGCTACATCCTCTGGGAGGTCTATGTCAAAAGACTTGATGCCAAGCTCAGCACAAGACTTTCTCTTCATGTTCACATAACTTTGAGAATCCTTCCTATTTCCTACAATGACAACTGCCAACCCGGGGACCTGAAGAATAACAAAGAACTTGGATATGTGAATACTGAATGACCCATAAAAAGATACTAGTTCATTGCTTCACCAGCCTCAGAATTCAGATGCATCATATACACTTGTAATATGCACTCTTTGAATTATGGTCATTGTAATAACGCGTCATTAGCAGATTAATAGGAAAAAGTATCTGTATATGGACTCACTTAAGCATGCAGATACCCTTGCCAGGGAACTTTTTTTGGTTTTGAAACTGGTAAAGACACATGCCAGCGAACCCTTTTTTTGTTTTGAAACTGGTAAAGACACATGCCAGTTAACTAACCTTCCCATACTTCTCTGAAAGAAGTCGGACTTCAGAAGCAATCTCAGAACGAATAGTTTGAGCAATTGCTTTACCATCAATGATGTTAGCCTTGTGATCTGACGACGACGCCATTGTTACTTCAATCGAGAGATAAATTCCCTATAATTTGAGGACTGCAAATCTCATACCACAAAACATAAGTTAAACAAAAACGTTGGATTAGGGTAAGAGTAGGCATATTCAAAGTCAATATTTTACTACACAATTCAGTACCAATCCAATACATATTGAATCAGCTAGGAAGTAACTTCTGATCTAGTGATACATTACAGTGTGTAGGGATTAGGGGGAGCATAACAGGATGATGGCTTTAAGAAGGCTCATATACGCCTGACTGGAGTGTTTTTGTGGACTGATGATTACATTTTTTCCCTACTTCACTGACACTTGTGCAGTACTTCTCTCATAGGCCATTAGGAAGAAAAATCAATTAGAGAGTGATTAAAAAGGAGTAGAAAAAATAAAGGATTTGATTGAGTGTTCGATTTTAATGCCTAATTAAAGTTGATTAGGTTCGGTTTTGATTTGGATCTGGATCTAATCTTGTTCAGCCAAATTTAAAAACTAAACCTTTTTTTTTTTTTTTTTTTGGTAATTAAAGATTTTATTACCAGGGAAATAATATATACAACCAAACCAGACCCTCTAAAACTGGACAGCCCCAGTTTTAGACTTAACGGAACATCAGCAACACCTAGCAACAACTGCTACCTTTGAAATCAAACACTACCAAAATATCACCTATACTATCTAGGAAGCTAGGGATAAAAATTGAGAGTGACCATCATTCTAGCCAGCCTATGAAAGGTATTTGCTCGACAGAGAACATCCTGTATAATTAGCCTCACAACTTGATCACCAGTCCTGGATGGATTCTGAAAGACTTTGTTATTTCTGAGCTGCCAAATGTAGTAGACTGTGGCTGCCAACGCCATCCTATATACCTCTGCCTTAGAGCCCTTGTTTGCAGCAAAGTTCACAGCCCATTGCAGCTCATTATGCCAGCTCATTGCCTGTCTAGTATATCCTTGCCATTTAAGAATTTTACACCAGATATAAGAAGAGGTAGGACATTCAAAGAAGAGGTGCTGAATTGATTCCTCCGTAGCTTCGCATATTGGACAGGTTTGGTCGTTGATCATGCCCCATTTTAGCAATCTATCCCTAGTATAAAGCTTGCCTTGAATTATGAGATAGAGCACAAATACCCATCTAGGACAGCCAGCATTGTTGCATGTCATTTTCCGCCACCAAACCTTTGGTAAGACTCCCCTTAGCATGTTGTATGTGTGCCGCATGGAGTATGTGGGTGTATGCAGCAAGGTGTCAGGGGTCATACCTGCTTCTATTAGATACTTCCCGGCCTTGATAATCTTGTTAATCATCCAAATGATTGTTTAGCCTCTGTTTCCCAAACTGGTCTATCTTTTACATAGTAAATATGCACCCACTTAATCCAAAGCTTGTCTTTTTTGAGGCATAAGTTCCAGTAGTGTTTAAATGTGGCAGCCCTATTCCATATCATGCAATCAGTAATGTTTAGGCCCCCCACAGTCTTAGGAAGACATAAAGTATCCCACGATATCATTACCGCCTAAACCTAAACCTTTTTTTTTAACAAACAAAATCTTATATATATTTTCTAAACCACAACTACAACATACAAAGTAAGATCACAACATCATAAACTTTCCAATTCAACTTCTGAAAGTAGTTATTTTTAGTGGTAGTAGCCAGATGCTTGAAACAACTGAGAGACCACCACAAATTACTCCCTTATCAATACTACATCTACCTTCAATTGCTGGAGACAAGATTCTTCTACCAATTCCACAAGGTACAGTTCTCAGGCACCCACCAGAGAGGCCGACACTCCATCAGTAAACACCTTTACCACGACTTAACAAGAAGAGATACAAGGGTAGACACTCTTGTCACCAATATAATGTGATAAGTTGAAAAGTAATACTGAGAAGTAATTCTAGACAAATCATAAAACTACACATCATTATATTCACTACAGAGGAGGGGAAAAACCCGAGTGAGATGTCAAGCTTCTGCTATATATAGCTGCATGTAGTTGAAGTAAAGTAAGTCTATGAATGGTTAGGATGGATGAAGCTTGTTATCTTTTCCACGAGGCAACGGAAATGATCATTATTGGGCAGGAAGTAGAAACCTATTGTTGCTTTTGCTTTAGCTATAGTAGATTCACCTCATGCCCTGGTTTCTGCAAACCTTAAACATAAGTCAATTGCCAATCTTGAACAAGATCCAAAATGGCTACGGCGACTAAACTCTTTGGAAAATTAAGTCCTTCAAGGCTTCTAGACCTTGGGCCAAATATATTACAAGCAGGATGGTCCCTATTATAAAAGCTTGAAGAAGCTATGGAAAAACTATGTATCTTATTGAATGTTTGAATGAGCTTAAATACACGTTGGTCCTAAGAATACTATTCTAACTAAAAGAGAACTCTAGAGACTAATCTATACTAAAGGATAAAGCTAAGAGATAAGCATAACGACATAAGGATAGATATAACAGACTCCTAACAATGATAAACGACATCTAGATAATGATGCTCCAATATGCCCCCCTCAAGTTAGGCGAGGTGTTGCTAAGCCTAGCTTGAACAAGTTGCGGTCGAAAGCTGATTTGGCAAGTGCTTTGGTGAGGGTATCAGCTAGCTGGTCAGCACCATGGACATGGACTATGCGAACTCTGTTGTGTTCAACATTCTTGCGCACAAAGTGGAAATCCACCTCAACATGTTTCATACGACCATGAAGGACAGGGTTCTTGCTCAAGAAGATGACACCAATGTTGTCACAATAAATTGTCGGAACTTCCGTTGGCTTTAGACGCAACTCAATCAGCAAGTTGTGCACCCAGAGTGTTTCAGCAAGGGCATGAGCCACAGCTCTATATTCAGCCTCTGTGGAAGAGCGAGCTACAGTCTGTTGCTTTCGTGAGCACCAACTAATTGGGTTTTGGCCAAGAAACAGTATATACCCAGAGGTGGAGCTCCTGTCATCGAGATCACCAGCCCAATCGGCATCAGGTACATATGGAGATTGAGATCGACATCCGGAGATACACGGAGGCCAAATTCGCTTGTACCACAAAGATATCTGAGCACTCTTTTGACAACTTTCCAGTGAAGTTCAGATGGTGCTTGCATAAATTGAGAGAGCTTATTAATTGCATAAGCTATGTCCGGCCTGGTGAAAGAGAGGTATTGGAGCTTGCCAATAACTCAACGATAGCGAGTGCCGTCTGTCAACTTGGCTCCATCATCGCGTTTGAGCACCTCAGTTGCACTCACAGGAGTTTTGGCACTTTTGCAATCAGACATGAGTTCGTCATTCAGGATTTCATTGACATAGTTAGCTTGTGAGAGCACAAAGCCATGGGAATTCCGAATGACCTCAACACCCAGGAAGAATGTGAGTTTCCCAAGGTCTTTTATCGAGAACCGAGCAGCAAGAAAGGAAATAACATGATTCACACTAGTAGTGTTGCTGCCAGTGATGATGATGTCGTCAACATAAACCAGAAGGAACGTGACATCGCCGAGACCATGTCGAACAAATAAAGAGCTATCAGATTCTGTCTTGATGAAGCCCATTGAGAGCAGATGACCCTTAAGCGCGGTGTACCAAGCTCGAGGTGCTTGCTTCAGGCCATAAATGGCCTTGCGCAGCTTACACATGTGAGAAGGAGTTACCTTGTCTGCAAATCCGGGAGGCTGCATCATGTACACTTCCTCATCAAGGTCGCCTTGAAGGAAGGCATTATTGACGTCCAGTTGACGAAGCGACCAGTGAAAGCGAAGAGCAATGGACAGGATGATGCGCACTGTGGTAGGTTTGACAACAGGGATGAAAGTAGCATGAAAGTCAATTCCGGGTCTCTGAGTAAAGCCCTTCGCAACCAGCCGCGCCTTGTAGCGATCAACGGAACCATCTGCTTTCCATTTGATCCTAAAAAGCCACTTACAAGCCACAATATTTTTAGAAGGATCATGTGGAACAAGTTCCCAAGTCCGGTTTTTCATTAAAGCATCAAGTTCATGTTTCATCGCTTCGCGCCACTCGGGGTATTTTTGTGCTTGTTTCAACAGTAGTGGGTGTGATAATGGGGGTCAAGTTGGCTAGGTAATCAAAGATTTGTTTAGGTTTGCTGATGTTGTTCTGGGACCTAGTGACAACACGGTTTACGGGAGACGGACAGTGAGGCGGGGATGGGGCCAGTTCTGGGGCAGGTTGGCGTGAAGCCATGGATGGTAATGGGGGAGGATTTCTACGTTGATATACTAAGCGTGGGGTTGTGGAACTGGTTGTAGGTTTGGCTGTGGGTGTAGACGTATTTATAGGTGGGGATTGGGGTTGTATAGATGAGGGTAGAATTGGGGATGGACTGAAACTTAGGTTCTGGGAATTAGGAATTGTAGTAGGAGAGGGAGAGAGAGTCTTACCTGAAGAAGAAGTCTGCAAAGGCTCTGAAATTGTTTCATCCGCTGGTGGAGACTCGAAAAACTTGGACTGCGAGGTAGAGTTGGAGGAGGGGACTGCTGGAGAAGACGCAGTGGATTGGGACACAATATTTTGCTTGGGTGCGTCAACATTGAGGGGTTGGGGCAGAACTGGAATAATGGGAAGGGGAGGGGGGATTTTGCAAGAATTAGTAATTGTAGTATCAGTCCATTCCAAGTTAGAACGCTTAAATGTAATATTGGAGAACAAGGTTTTAAAAGGAAAATTATTCTCAACAAACCTTACATCGCGGGATAAATAAACCTTAGACGTATTTGGATCAAAACACTGGTGACAATGGTGGGATAATGAGAATCCGAGATAGATACATGGTGTGGATCTGGGTTCGAGTTTATTTTTGGAGTAGGGTTTAAGCCATGGATAGCATAAGCAACCAAAAATTCGGAGGGAACTGTAATCAGGTGGTTTTCTAAGTAATCGGTGGAACGGGGATTGATTATCTAACTGAGAAGTGGGCAAACGATTAATGAGGTAGACAGCATGATGACACGCAAAAGACCAAAACTGGGGTGGAAGAGACGCCTCATGTAAGATTGTTCTTGCAGTTTCGACGATATGACGATGTCGACGCTCCGCAAGGGCAACTCGTTGGGGCGTATAGGGTGAGGTAGAAAGGTGTTCAATGCCGTGAAGAGAGAGATAAGAATCAAGACTTTTATACTCTCCTCCGCCATCAGTGTAAAGTGATAAAATTTTGGTGTCAAAGTGTTTTTCCATCAGAGGATGGAATTTTTGAAAAAGTTCTTTAACTTCACTTTTATTCTTTAGAGTGTAAAGCCAAGTGTATTTGGTAGATTGATCAACAAAAATACAGTAATACAATTTTTTGTCGAGAGATAAAACTGGTGATGGCCCCCATAAGTCACTGAAAATAATTTGAAGCGGTTTAGAGCTACACAAAGTTGCTAAATGGATGCCGATGGGCTTTATTAGATAAGCAGGAATTACAATGAGAAAAATTGTCTCGCTCATGAAATGGTAGCGAGAATTTATTTAAAATAAACCTAAGAACTCTAGAGTGGGGGTGACCCAGTCGTTGATGCCAAGTGGTGAGGGGAGTGGATGAGACGGGCATGTGAGCTTGAGGATGTGAGACAGGCCACTCATACAGTCCATTGTTGTTCCGACCGTGCACCAACGGTTTGCGCGTTTTCAGATCCTTCACAAAAAAATCAAAGGGGAAAAATTCAATAGACTTTAGGTTATCTTGACAAAATTTGGAAACAGAGAGAAGGTTGCGTTTAATGGATGGGGCACACAAAGTGTCGGTTAGTTTAAAAACATTATTTGATGCATTTAAATGAGTAGAACCAGTGTGTGAAATGGGAATTTTGTTACCATCACCCATGGAGACGTCCTCGTTACTGTTATACGGTTTTAGGTTGTGCGGCTCCGTTGTGATGTGGTGAGTGGCTCCTGAGTCGACTACCCAAGGGTTGGTGGAAGCATTGAATCCAGCAGCATAGTTGGCGAAGGCCTAAAGGTGATCATGGGATTTAGAGCGGCAAACATTGGCGGTGTGGCCAATCCTGTTACATAGTTGGCAACGAACAACAGTATTTGGGCTCGTGTTTGGCTGTCGCTGTGGTTGAGTACTAGAGCGTGAATTCTAGCACCCATTCTGGAAATTATTGTTCTGCCTGCGATTGTTGCGATAATTTGTATTTGTGGCAACTGCAGCAGTGATGGGGCTGGATAGTTTCTTAGCATCCTCGTGACGGAGGAAGAGTTCATGGTCCAGTAACTTTTCAAAGAGTTCCTCATAGGTGACATTTGTGTCACGTGCACGAATGGCAGCAGAGATCTCACGAAACTTAGGGCCCAGACCACTGAGTATTTTGACGATGAGTTCGGGGTTGGACACAGGGGCACCGGCGGTGGCTAACTCATCTGAGAGGGACCGAATAGTTTGAAGATATTCGGTGATGGAGCGAGAGTCTTTAGTGATGCGGGCAAGTTGATCACGCAGGCTGAAGACCCTGGTTTGAGACCTATTTGCATAGGTGGTATGCAAGGCGTCCCAAGCCGTTTTTGCCGAGTCGACTGCAGCAACAGTGGAGGCAATGGTGGGTTCAACAGAGGCCATAAGGGCGTTCTGAATGAGTTGGTCCTGACGGAACCAAGGTAAAAAAGCAGGATTGGGTGATATGTTTGTGCCAAGGGTGATAGTGCGACTCGGGGCCGGAGTGGTCCCATCAAGATGACCGAAAAGATTGTAGCCACACATAAGCATGGAAAATTGAGCTTTCAGGTGGCAAAGTTATGGCCACCGCTGAGTTTGATAGGTAATTGGGAAGCAGGATTGAACTGAATAATGATGTTGGTACCGGTTGTGTTGTCAGCATTGACAACTCTGAAATTGTTGTTGTTGCCATTGGTACCCATCTGAGTATGTTGGAGAGGGAAAAAAAAAAAATTGGATCGTACTCGTTAGAGTTGTGTTGGCTGTGATACCATATAAAAGCTTGAAGAAGCTATGGAAAAACTGTAATGTTTGAATGAGCTTAAATACATGTTGTTGCTAAGAATACTATTCTAACTAAAAGAGAACTCTAGAGACTAATCTATACTAAAGGATAAAGCTAAGAGATAAGCATAACGACATAAGGATAGATATAACAGACTCCTAACAATGATAAACGACATCTAGATAATGATGCTCCAATACCTATCTTCCCCTTCTGGTAGATATGCCCTCCAGTACCGATCCATGTCTTGAACTGTTACAAAGTATTTCCCATCCAATCTACTCTCAGATTCGGTCCTCTTTTGCCCACCAAACATTGGATGAAGAAGAATATTTCCCGATACCTCGACATCTGCTTCAGCAGTCCTCACAGCAACATCGTGAGCAATATTACCACCAGAACTGTCACCTGCCATGTAGACATGAACTTTCAAATGCTTACCACTCTGAACCCATGGCCTTAATTGGACCCATTTAAGAGCAGCCCATCCATCATCATATGCACAAGGATAGAGATTCTCAGGTGATTGCCGGCAATTCTCAGAAACAACAACAGCCTTGCAAATGCTAACAATATGACGGCAAAATGTATCATAAATAGCACTATCGGCTGAAGAATGAGTGTTGCTTCCACCGTGGGAGAAAATAATTACAGGAACAATTTCTATGGTGCTCAAAGGTTTTTCAAGCTCTACTTTACCCCAATAAGCCTCATTTTGGGGGGCAGGTCTATAGACACAGTTAAGTAGGCTTGTAGCCCGAAGTCCCAAACAAGTACATCAAAATAGTAAACACCATCAACTGGAATCGAGTTAGCAGGGACTTTCCTTTCCAGGAACTCAGCCAAATCGCGGTTGAATGTGCCATCAGACTGGCGAAGCATGTTGTAAGCCAACTTGAAATTGGATATAAGCATCCATGTATTAAGAGGAACCACCCTCTTCGCTAGTGTTGATCTCATTACTGCCCACCATGACTATTGGTAAAGACTCAACTTTGGACAAGAAACTTAAAAGGGTGCACTGATCTTCAAGACTACGAGTCGATGAGCTTCATAATGAGTCAATGGAGAACAGTGATCCAAAGACTGGAGTTGGGTTGTGGGGTTTGATTCCTCGTTTTGTGCTAACTAAAACCAGAAGAGACACTTCTCAAAACAACAACGGTCTCCCCAGAAAAGAACACAGCACAAATGTCACAGCAAGGGGACCGCAGGAGAAGGCAAAGAGTAGAGAGAAACCCCAAAATTCGAACTTTAAGACGTGGAGAACTTACAAAAACACACACGCAGAGAGAAAGAGAGTGAAATAGATGAAGACCAAAAGGGGAATAGAGAGAGAGAGAGAGGAAATCCATCTAAACTTTCATTATCTCAGTCATAACCATAGTTCGTAGAGATGCAATGTGCAGAAAAGCACAACTTAGTATAACAGGCACAGTTTTTAAGAAAAGCGAAACTTTGCGCCACAGTGCTCTCAATAAGTTTAGGCTGAATTGGAAAATTCAACAATTGAGGTCCATTTTCAGGTACGAAAATGGACAGTTAACAATGCTGGTAGTTGGTTCTACTACAGAAACCAATGAGGTTTAGTTACTAAAGGTTCTCAATTGGTTGAAAAAAATTTAGTAGCATCTCCGTTTGAATTTTTCACATAAACTAATTAGAAAAGAAAAACAATTCAAAGTGACTTCCATTAGCATTGATTGCTGGAAATACCTAAAGCATTTCTCAATTGTTTAGCCATATACATTCTTAAGTTTAGCACCTTCAATAGGCCTCAATCTCAAACTAGCTGGGATCAACTAATGAACCTCCATATCCTTTCATTGCTTTTTTACCCATTTCACTCCAACACTGGTAAATAATTTACTGTTATTATCACATTCTAGAATACTGAGAAAACCAACCATATAATTCAAGAAAGAATAGTCAATCAACCCCACTTAACATATACACTAAAAAGATAAAAATCCATTTTTTTTTCCTAATTGTTCTAAAAGCCGATTTTCTTCAATTGGCAGTAAATAACTCAGTTCAGCGGAGTCCAATCAAATAGTCTATTAAGCTCAAACCGGTTGCTTCAAAGCATTTATGTCGAAACTACTCGTTCACTCAGATCATTTAATCAATCAAACATATCATCTAAGCCTGAGTCCCAATATATTTTCATAATTTGACAATCTTTTACACTAGTCATTAACCTACAACAACCCCAATATAAATCTGATTCTCATAGTATCACCTTAATTTTAGTGAGAACATTCTAAAGACTCGAGCTTTATCTTGACTTTGACAATCACACAGACACATAATAAAGTAGTAAGCTAAATTTTACTTATCCATTAATGGGGTTCTAGCTAGACAAAGTAGAGATTTCAAATTGAATTTGCACTAGTTGGATATACAATAATTCAACTGATTAGCAACAATAGAGTCAGTTACTTTCCAATTACCATAGTTCAAGAACAGGAAAAATCTAGACAAAAAGATCTAATTAAGTTCATAATGGTTGCTTAAAAGCATTAATCTTGAAATTAATTGTTCACACAGATTATTTAATCAACCCAAAAATCTACAAGAACCCTCCTTTATAATCAAATTCAGTGCCATAATGCAATTTAATCAGATATAAATGGGAAAAAAATTAAATCTTTAACACTAAAGAAACAGTAAGGATTTGATACTTACAGCAAAGAAATCTTGAAATTGGTACGTCAGATCCGTAAGAAAAAAAGTGGGAGAAATTGCAATAAAATCTTTGGCTTAATGTGGAGCTGACTTGAAGTGGGACTATTCAAGTGTGAAAAATACTATTCACTCTTTTTTCTTCTCTGAAAATTAAAAAAATGTGGATAGAGATATTTTTGATGCCCAGTGACTGGAAAACATGAAAATTACCAAAACGAGGTTATTTTTTATTTATTTTGGACAACAAAATTACGAAAAGGAGAATTATAGCCTGTTTGACCAAGCTTTTTTTCCCCCCAAAAGTACTTATTTTTTTAATAAGTGCTTATTTAAAAAAAAGTAAGGTGTTTGGCCAAGCTTTTGGGAGAAAATAAGTGCTTTTGGGAGAAAATAAGTGTTTTTGGGGAGTAGCAGAAGCAGTTTTTCAGAAGCTAAAAAAAATAGTTTTTGCCCAAAAGCACTTTTTTTAAAAGTACTTTTGAAAAAAATACACGTAGAAGCACTTTTTAAAAGTTTGGTCAAATAATAATTGCTGCTCAAAAGTACTTTTTAAATTAATTAGTCAAATAAAAACTGCTTTTAGCCAGAAGTACTTTTGAAAATAAACTATTTTTAGAATCTTGGCCAAACAGGCTATTAGATAGTCTGAAATACGTATAGTTACTTTATTTTATTTTTTTACAGGTGAAATACGTAGTAACTTCTAAATAATGTCACTTATACTTTTTTAGATGAGAAACATATTTGTGTTCTAAACAAAAACGAAAATTGCTAGTTATTTTTTCTTTTGTTCCTTTTAAAATCGTTTTTGGAGAGGATATGTCCCAGGGGAGGGGTGGCACGGCACATTTTTAATCAATTCTCCATTTGATTATTTAAAAATGGCTAAAAGAAATTCCTTTTTTTGGTCGAATAATCTCTAATAATGTTCAGAATTGCTTCATTTTCTGGCATATATGACTTGGGTGGGCATTTTGGCCATCGGATTTGATATGAAAATTCCGATTTGGATTTTCAATTTTCAAATTGAAGAAATTACAATCCAAATCCAATCAAAATAAGCTTGGACCGGATTGGATTTTTAAGTTCGGTTTTGGATTAATCGGTTCGGATATTTTTCGATTTTCGGTTTTGACTTTTGAGCCTTTAAAGCAGGCTTATTACGAACAAAATTTATGTGCCCCATTTACCAAGTTAGAGGCCTTAGCATGATGTGAATTTAAATATGTGGATTCAGCAAAGAGTTGTTACCAGTAAATCAAAACGTATCAAGTCACATAGTTCAGTTATACATTAGTACTGCGCACATATAATATGAGTAGGGCTAAATATTAGGTATACAAATTTCGGCTTTTCGGATATCCAAAAGTTCAAAGTAATAAACCCGATATCCAATCCGAAATCCAAAAATTTTAAACATAAAATTCAAAGTCCAGTCCAGAAACCAAAAATCAAAACCAAATATCCAAAAATTTCGAATTTCGGGTTGACCCAAACTATGCCCACTTCTATATAGGACTATCAGAGAATAATTCAACTAATGAACACTGAACCGGTGGACTTCTCAGCATAGTAAAATAAGAGCAGCCCGATGCAGTAAGCTTCCGCAAAGTACGGGATCCGGGAAAGGACCGAACCACAAGAATCAATTGCAAGCAGCCTTACCCTGCATTTCTACAAGAGATTATTTTCATGGCTCGATAATTTGTAATTAGTTAGGTTTAGAAGCAAAAGCAAAGAATTATTGTACGATATTTGTTAGATCCTAAACTATGATCTTAAGATGTAATGAAAATCAAGACAGGTTTGGTTTCGCACTGAAGAGGAGTCTATGTAGGAAATAAACCAAAATTAGAAACTTGAGTTGTTTAGGATTTAGTTTATTTAATTCATGTCAGTTATTTATTTGTCAAATTTATATTGAAATGGTTTTCTCATCCTAGTCTATTTCATTTTTCTAGTATTATAAATACATGTACTCTGTCACATATTCTCTTATAGTGAGATTTAAGAGTTTTGAGTAATTAAGTTAAGACTGTTACGTACCTTTTTCTTTAGTTTGATAAGTTTCTTCTATATCGTCATTGTTGGATCTTTCACTTGTGCATTATTCCCTTAGCTGAGTTTTGCAAAATCGATACCTTCGATTGTGAATTAGTTAAAACAAGAAACACAATGGCTTCAGAGGCCTCAACTACTCTATCGATTTTCATTGATAAACCAGTAGTTCCTGGTGATGTTCTTTTGGATCTTTCGAACATAACTGACCAAACCATTACACTGCATGGCGGCCTCCAACAGGATCATGATGCTATAACTGTCGTCAAAACAGGTATTTTGAGTTGAAAGCTCACACAAGAGATATACCTACCGCGGGGGATACTGTCTTTGGGATTGTGGTGGACATACGCGCAGATGGTTTTTTGTGGACATAAAAGGGCCAATGGCGGCATCCTTGCCAGTGATAGCATTTGAAGGGGGGGCTAGGAGACATACCCAAATCTGACGTAGGTACTCTAATTTATGCGCGTGCTGTGAAGGCCAGTACTGGAAGGAACACTGAGTTATCGTGCATGATGCTTCTGGAAAAGCTGCCGAGTTGGGCACCCTCAAAGATGGCTGTATGTTTGAATCATCAACTGGTTTATCGCGGATGTTATTGAGCTCACCAACATGTCCAGTACTTGAAGGTCTTGGAAAGAAGCTAGCTTTTGAGATTGTTGTTAGTTTAAATTAATGGCCGTGTGTGGGTAAATGCTGAACACAAATCGTCGATCATCCTTGTTGCAAATGCAATAATGACCTCCGATTCCTTTATTCTCTCCAGGGAGCTCCAGGGAGATTCACAACGAAGTGTTTTAAGTCAGCAATGAGACCACTCAATTTACAACAAGACACTAAACCAGGAGACGAGAGAACTAAATTCTTATGCAGAAGCTCATGAAAAAGAGCCAGTGAACGTCGTTCCATCATGCTGTCCATGGCTGTTAGCCTGTTACTAACAACTATTTGATATTCATCTGATCAACCTAAGCTTTATCCGCAATTGCTGCCATGATGCTTCACGGACAACAGCTTACCTCAATAAGAAATATAAAATTTTATGGAAATCCAGCACTGCTTATGCAACCATGGAACAGATCAGCTTTTCTCAGAGAACCATATTGACCAATATACTTATCAAAATGTTGTTACTGCTGACTCTGCGGCCACTTATGACATTACTGCTCTCAAAACCGAGATCTCAGTCATTATTGGTCACTTGTAGCTGATAGGGGTTAAATTAGACTGCAACATGGAGGCTGATAAGAGAAACTAAGAATCAGTACTTAACATCCCTCATGTAATTGTAAAGGCTCTCATAGCAATAACATATTTTGGTTCAAGCATTTGCTCATATGATTTAACTAAAGAGGGAGCCATTTTCATTGTTACTGTTCCGCAACTCAATCATAGATGATGGAATCGTCAAAGATTTGACCTATTCGAACTTTGTCTGTAACTCGCTAGAGGCCCAGAAAACAAAGAGAAGATGTGTGCCAACGAAATATCCAACTACAAGAAGAAAGTGATTGACGGAACTGCCATAAAACTGACTTATTAATACAGTGCTAACCATAACATAATTACACTTGTGAAAGTTCATCTAAGTGAGCAATTTCAGCACCGACACTATGCACCAAATCCTAATTCTTGATAACACAACTTTAGCATGAAGACATGAACAATGGACTAGAAAGTGAATTCACATGAATAGAAATGACTATATTTATAGATACTAAAAACAGAAACACCACTTATCTAATAAAAGTTTCTAAATCAAAAACTAAAGCATTATTCCAAAGACAGTCTCTAGAAATACCCATAAGACAAATTAATCATCACCAGTTGGAAACAAAGTAAGAACTCTCTTCCCACTAGCAGTTGTAGCTGATTCAAAATCCTCTACATAAGAAGGCAACATTCTCTGAACATGTTCTTGCGATTGTCGAGACAAGAAGGGAACCTCAAATTGCCCATTTGGCGGTGACCCAAAATGCCTATACTGTTGCTGAATTTGTGGAGCACGTCCAACAACTGCAGCCACTGGTACAAATGGCATATAATGGTCCGGATTTCCCCTCCCTGGATGCAAAAAATGTGGGGGCACGGGCGAACTAGCAAACAGACGATCTGTTGCGGTGTCCGCCCCTGCCCCACTGCCACTACCCATGCCACTATTAGAAAATCCCTGCATACGTTTCAAATAAAGCCTATATTTTTGCAAATGACTAGCAACATTTTCGCGTGTTAGCCCATCTACACTCATTAACTGCATTATTGTTTTTGGGACAGCATTCTTGATCCCCAAATGTGCAACTGCATCCACAAACCTCTTGTGTAGCTGTGGGGTCCACACAAGTCTAGGCCTTTTTGGGGTGCGTGCAGGTTCGTCTGTGCCACCCAACTCAGCCGAGTCGAACTCGGCTGATGAGTTAGGGTGACATGAAGGTGTATGAACTAGTTGTGATGGTACAGGTGGTTGGTTTTTGGGATTTGGGGTATTGCGATTTTGAATATTAAAAGCTATGGCTAAATCAGGAGTAATTAACGTTTGGGATAAAGGCATTAGCTCATTAGGAGAAGGCAATTCTTCTTCCCATTTAACAAACCAACTTGAATTTTCTTCCTTCATTTCCCTGAAACTTCAAGAACCTGGAGAAGATTACAAAATTTTGGATTTTTAAATCACCTGGTTGCAAATTTTTCTGAGTCAATTTCTTGGTACTTCAAGATTGATGGATCAATTGACAATTGAACTGAAAACCAAGAAAAAGATCAGATTTTTATGATTGTTCTGGGAAATTTCTCGCTTTTTTGAGAATTAAGATTGATGGACTATTGATTAATGAGTTGAACACAAAAGTAGGACCAGGAAAAATGAGTGTTTTTTAGAGTTTGGGTTTGTGATGAACAGTGATAAACTTACAAGATAAGATTTTTCTGAGATGAGTCTGCAATTTTTTTTGTGGTCAATTTCTCTTCTGAACTAATTCACAAAAATGAACTTAATACCAAAGAAATAAGAGAAAAGGACTACTATTTTGTAAGAAAATGAGGTTGTGATATACAGTGTAAAAGACTTGACAGATTAGATTTTTTTCTTGAGATGAGTCTGCAATTTTTATTTTTTTTCAGGGGTCAATTTCTTTGCTTCTTGGAAAGTAAGATTGATGGACTAATTCTCATATAGTCAAAAATAGACTGAAGACCAAAGGTAGAAGGATAAAAAAGGGGTCTTTTTTAAGAAAATGGGGTTGTGATAGACAGTGAAAAAGACTTGGAAGATAAGATTTTTTTTTCTGGTCAATTTCTCTGCTTCTTGGAAATTCAGATTAATGGAATAATATGAACCTTACCAAAGTAGAACAAGGGAAGAAAAAAAAAAGGAGTATTTTTTCAGAAATTGGGGCTGTGATATACAGTGTAAAAGACTTTGAAAGATTAGAATATTTTTTTTTGTGAGATGGGGTTTTTGTCTTTCTCCTTGCACTTTCTCAAGCTTTGAGGAGGGAGACAAATGAGGTTTATTTTCCAAAATTGCAATTATGGTAATTTTGGCTGTATTTAGAAGGGCCTGGGGGGGTGTTCGAGGTGGATCTTGTTTTTTCCTTCAGCTTTTTCGTTATGGTTACTGTTATTGATTCTTTCTTACAGTTTTTGTGGAATTTTGGGAGCTTTTGGGATGAGAAAGCTGGTGTTGTAGTTGGGGTGGTGGGAGTATGGGGAGTTATATGATTTTTTATTTTTTATTTTTTGGAATTTTGTATTTGTGCTTATCACTAAAACTAGATACTCTTTCTATTTTAAAGTAAGTGATATTTTGTACTTTTTTTATTTTATTTTAAAATAAGTGGTGTTTTATAAAATTAAAAAGAATTTTTTGTTTTAATTTCACATGACCAAAAAATCATTAAAGATCTATTCTTTTTCAAGAAATTTGATTAAAGATAAATTAGTTAAAACACTTTTTATTTTTTAAGAGTTAGTAAATTTTTAAAGGGTGTGCCCAAATGTCGACGAAAGTCTCACAAATTTTTCACAACTCCATTCCCCTTGAAGGAAATTTTTGGTAAGAAAAGTTTTTGTTTATGGTTGCTTGCTAAAAAAGTGTTGAGAGAGCGAGGGGTAATATAATATTTTATTTCTACTTTTTCTTTTCTTTTTTGAAATTATCATATCTCTATTGTAAGTATTATTTTTGGTGGCATCACAACCATTTTGGTTGTACTACAATAATAATTATGTCTCAATCACAAATTAGATGGGATTGATTTTATGAATTTTCACTTCTTTATTTAAGCTTAACTAGTATAGTACCCGCGCGATGCGCGGAAGGTGTTGCAAAAAAAATATATAAAAAATTATTATCTTATTTTAAGCTAAATGTAAAAATTACGTTCTTTCACGTTCTTTGCAGGAGTTTTTGCGAGTCTAATTTGTATTAAGAAAAAATAGGAGTCTTTCATTATCAGAATTGTCTAGAAATTTTCATAAATTGACAAATGACGCATTTTTATAGAGATATTTGGCGCAAGAACAAAGCTAAAGTTCATGCTTTTGTATATACTATAAGCATCCCCATAATGCGCGGACAGGACGCCTCTAGGCTAAGGCCACTAAGGCATATGCCTTAGGACTCATAATTATGAGAGTCCCACTTTTACTTATAGTAAAATATTATGTGTTAGCTTGAAAAAGATTCAAATTGTTGCTTAAAAAAAAAAAAAAAAAAAAAAGAATGACAACTTTTCTTTTTTACCGTAAGTTGATTGCTATTGACTTATAGAGCCTCATTTTTACTGTTAATATATTTTTGTTAGTTTTTCAATTCTATTAGTAATTTTGAAGAAAAAAATTCAAGTTTATTGACATAAAATGAATTATAAGAAAATTAAATAACTTTGCATCTCAATGTTGTTGAGGCACCCCCGTGCGCAGATGTTGAAGTAAAGGAAACAAATATTGAAAGTTGAGGGCTATTTCACAATATAATTTATGCTGGAGTATAGGAAACAAATATTGAATGTTGAAGCTATTTCACAATATAATTTATGCGTTCATCACAGTAAAGAACCTAAGTGCACTATTCTTAAATAATATTTAGGTAATACATAATTAGCTTAACATAATTGTGATCGAAGAACTTTATTTAAAGCATAATAGTTCTCACATGGATGCATTAGTTTATGTATAGCAGCAATGTTTGTTAATAGCTGGCTTTCTAATTTTAGGATCCAATATTTAGCACATCTGGTAACCTAATCAATTATAAATAAATTAAAATTGCTTAGGAAATTTCAAGAAGAAATGCAATAAACATTTTTTTTTAAGATTTTACAGTGTTTATATGTTTGATATTTCTATGTGTTCCATCAACTTCAAGCCACATATGCCATGGCAAACTCGCCCGACCTTTGTTGAGTCCGGAGCCTAAAGGGTATAAAAATACACGGTATAAACCAAAAGGACATCATCAAAAATTTATATACCAAAAGGGATATAACGTGGGCTGATCCACGTTATACCCCAAAAAACTTTTTCCGTTGTCAGATGCCATCAACGAAAAATTTAAAAAAATAAATAAATTGTATAACGTGAAGTGATCCACGTTATACAAAATATATTGTATAATGTGGATGGGTTGCTCTAGGAGTAATTAAACACATGGAGACTGCAAAATGGCATGGAATATGTGTCTTATATTATACTCCATGTAGGTACTGAAAAAGTTGTGAATGTTATCGAGTTTTAGATTTCCACTTTGCATATGTTAAATACAACCTACATGTATGTTGCAGCAAACTTCTAATATACTCCTATTTAATATGAAGTTAGTGATCACTTTCATCGTCTAACAAATTGATCCGAAATTCATAGTACCTCCGGTTCGAAAAGAGTGTCCACTTAGCTATTTGCACACTCCTTAAGAAAATACTAACTTCTAGACAAAAATAGGTAATTTGACTGAATTACCTCTAATTAAGTATTGTGATTTGGTCACTTCACTTAATAAGGGTAAATTTGAAAAAATAAGGTTAATTCTTTTTTGATTTGGTAAGTAGACACTCTTTTTAAACAAAAAAATTAAAATAAAGGCTAAGTGAACACTTTTTTTGAACCAGAAGAGTAGTTGTTAACGTTTGATTACTTCAAGCTAAGCCCACTTACACAATTGTTTAATGTTGATTCTTATAGCAAGTTTATATTTTACATAATATAAGTGTTGAACAGTCGTCCTGCTTAAGCTTTGTATAGACATTGCATCTATAAATATTGTAAAAGAATTTTAGGCATAAAGATGAAGAGTCGTGGACACTCTTTTCGAACCGGAGGTAGTATGAATTTCGGATCAATTTGTTAGACGATGAAAGTGATCACTAACTTCATATTAAATAGGAGTATATTAGAAGTTTGCTGCAACATACATGTAGGTTGAATACTTAACATATGCAAGTGGAAATCTAAAACTCGATAACATTCACAACTTTTTCAGTACCTACATGGAGTATAATATAAGACACATATTCCATGCCATTTTGCAGTCTCCATGTGTTTAATTACTCCTAGAGCAACCCATCAGCATGAAATATATTTTAGGGCATAAAGATGAATTGTATAACGTGGATCAGTCCACGTTATACAATTTTTTATATTTCGTTGATGGCATCTGACAACGGAAAAAGTTTTTTGGGGTATAACGTGAATCAGCCCACGTTATACCCCTTTTGGTATATAAAATCTTGATGATGCCCTTTTGGTTTATACCGTGTATTTTTATACTCTTTAGGCTCCGGACTCACTTTTGTTCATATATCTTTAGCACATTCTTTGCACATCTCAATAAAGATAGAAATGGCGTGATAAACTTGATTAGACACGCACAAAAACACACACATAAATATTGTTGTATGATTTTCAATTATAATAGAATGATAGTAAAGTTTGGACATCCGATTAATGGGTAAAAGAGTAAATAGCATGTTAGAATGCTAATGTGAAAAGAAGAAAAAGAAAACTTGCAACTTCTCGAGCGGATCATCATGCTGCACTTTATACTCAGAACATTCGAACGTGCATATACACATGACACATATACTAACACTAACAAAGCAGCGACACCAAAAGATATAGAACCATACCTTTGTTCTTACCATCCATATCACAGAAGATATAGGTAAACTTTAATTTGGTCTACTAAATCAAAGACTCCCTTTCTCTCTTTACGTGTTATAAAGTTGGGATTTAAGATTATTTCCTCGACAAATCAATAAGGAACATGAACACACGATAGAGAGTAACACCATATATTGAAGAGAGTAATTTATCAGAGGGACTCGGCCACAGTTCTTTATTTAGTCCTAATTCTCTATAGGATTCGACCGTAGACCCCTCTTCTATGGCAATCCATCAAACAAAAAAAAAAAAGAGGAGAAAAATTGTCCCATTCAGACTTCTATTTGCAAAAAGTTGATGGTGCAACCTTAAACGTAAGAGTAACGGAAACATAAGAGTTATAATGATAGCTAACGGCACGATAAACGTAATAGTTCACCAATAACCCTGCACAGATGAGTATCAAAAACAACATAGGCATATCTAATGAGAGATGAGCTGTAAAAAAGTTGTAGAAACTATACAATCTTGACTTGTTCCATTCATTCACCAAGAGAGAATATATATAAGATACAATCTTGAACCGTAGTGAAACAAGAAAACTAAGATCCTAGTGAAACAAGGAAACTAACTAATATATGGTAATTAGTGAAACAAGGAAACTAACTAATATATGGTAATTATCTCCCTACAAATATGCTACCAAATAATATAAAGATATTATACCGCAATACCCCCCCCCCCCCCCCGCCCCCTCAAGTTGGAGCATGGGAATCAAAAATGCCCAACTTGGAAAGTAAGAAGTCAAACTGAGTTTTGCCGAGAGCTTTGGTAAAAAATGTCTGCCAATTGTGAAGATGTTGAAACGTGTGACGGAGAAATCAAACCTTCATTAATTGCATCATGAACAAAGTGACAATCTACCTCAATGTGCTTTGTTCGTTCATGGAAAACCAGATTTTTTGCGATGTGCAAAGCGGACTGACTATCACAAAACAATTTGATCGCCTTGGGATGTTGTATACCTAAACTCAACAACAGACCTCTCAGCCACTTCAACTCACAAGTGACCGCAGCCATGGACCTATATTCAGCCTCTGCAGAAGATCTAGAAACTGTGTGCTGCTTCTTTGTCTTCCAAGAGATGGAAAATTGACTTAGAAATACTAGCCAACCTGTCAACGAACGACGAGAAAGCGGACAAGCCGCCCAATCAGAATCACACCATCCCTACAAAGTCAACTCACTGTCGGCACGTAACAAAATACCCTGTCCTGGTGTGCCTTTCAAATAACGGACCACTCGTAAGGCCGCTTCCCAATGTTCAATCCGGGGTTCTTGCATGAATTGAGACAAAATATGAACAGAATATGCCAAGTCCGGTCGAGTGACCCCCAAATAAATCAAACGCCCGACTAATCTACGGTAGACCTCCGGATCCGACGACAAATCTCCATTTGCAAGGCCAAGTTTATGATTTTGCTCAATAGGGAACCCACTTGGCTTTGCACCTAACAATCCTGCTTCAGAGATAATATCAAGAGTATACTTGCGTTGACACAAAAACAACCCTGATGAACTACGAGCTACTTCAATACCCAAAAAATATTTGAGAGACCCAAGGTCTTTCATTTTGAAACAATCACTCAAATAGGCTTTGAAAGTTGCAAGTACAGCGGAATCATTCCCAGAAATAATAAGATCATCAACATAAACCAAGATATTAATCTGAATATTCCCTCTAGTAAATGTAAAAAGAGAATAGTCAGAATAAGATTGAAGGAAATCGTACCCTTTCAAAGCAGTCACCAATTTTGCAAACCAACATCTAGGGGCCTGTTTCAACCCATACAACGATTTGCGCAAACGACACACCAACGTAGGATCTGGACTTTCAAACCCGGGAGGGAGCTTCATATACACCTCATCATCAAGGTCACCATGTAAAAAGGCATTATGAACATCCATTTGGTGAAGTTCCCAATTTTTGGATGCTGCAATGGCTAGGAAGGCTCGAACAGTAGTCATATTAGCGACCGAAGCAAAAGTTTCATTGTAGTCAATCCCCGCTTGTTGATGATTTCCCAACACAACTAAGCGCGATTTGAGCCGTTCCACATCTCCATTTGACAAAAACTTGGTCTTGTACACCCACTGATTACCAAGTGCTTTCTTACCCGGAGGAAGATGTTCCAAAGTCCATGTACCATTGTCTTCCAATGCACGTATCTCTTCTTTCATTGCATGTCTCCAACCTTCGTGTTTCATGGCTTCTTTGAAGGTAGGATCCTTACCCGAAATAATAGCTGCAAGAAACTTATGATAATTTACAGAAAAATTGTCACAATTAATATAGTGTGCCAAAGGATAGGGAGTACATGAGGATTGATTGTTAACAGAAGTTGTAGGGGACGGACTATTAGCAAAAACTGAGTGTGTCACATAATCACGAAGCACAACAGAGGGAAATTTCTCCCGAAAACCACGCCCCAAGCCACCTTCCACATTTGTGACTGGGGTATGGTATTGCTGCCCCCCCTCGCTGCCAGCGGGCGCTGGGTTCCCAGCGGGCTGTGCAGTGGATGTCGGCAACTGCTCAGCCTCGCTGCCAGCTGGCGCTGGGTTCCCAGCGGGCTGGACAGTGGCCGCTAGCTGCAGCTCGGCCTGGCTGCCAGCAGGCGCTGGTTGGGCAGTGATTTTACGACTGCTGCTCGGCAGCCTCCGAACTATCAACTTCGCCCCCTAATTCATCCCCGTACACCATAAAATCACGATCAATTTCAGCACCCTTATCAAAAAAACTAGACGAAATATTAACATCTTCCGGACAAGAAAAAGGAAACACATCCTCCACAAACATTACATCACGAGAGACAAAAAATTCCTTCGTATCAAAATCAAACAACCGCCACCCCTTCTTACCAAATGGATATCCCACAAACAAACACTTTCTGCTCCGACTAGCAAATTTGTCACCCTGAGTTTTTTTATTATGAGCAAAGCACAAACACCCAAAAGTACGAATAGCATCAAAAGAAGGAGGTTTATTGAATAAAATTTCAAAAGGTGTTTTATTTTCCAATTTGGGTGTGGGGGTACGATTTATGAGATGAGATACAGCCAGAACACATTCACCCCGGAAAAAAATAGGCAAATTGGCCTGAAATCTGAGAGCCCTCGCAACATTCAACACATGTTTATGCTTCCTCTCTACCCTCCCATTCTGTTGCGGAGTACCCACACAAGAGGTTTGAAACAAATACCAGTGGCGGAAAAATAATCGATCAAACAATTAAATTTTGTACCATTATCACTTTGTACAACTTTAATTGTTTGATTAAATTGTCGATCAACAATAGCAACAAAAGCCATAAACATCGGAAACACTCCTGTTTTATCAACCAACAAGTAAATCCAAACAGCTCGGGAAAAATCATCAACAATTGTTAAAAAATAACGAGCTCCACACAACGAAACATGGCGATATGGGCCTCACAAATCACAATGTATTTTCTCAAATATTCTAGATGCATTATTATCACTTAAAGGAAATTTGTCTCTAGGATGCTTAGCACGTAAACACACTTCACAATCCTTTGCTAAACTACTCTTATCACTACTGACATGAGGAAGCAACTTAACTACTCTCTCGGAAGGATGCCCCAATCGTCGATGCCACAATTCGAATGCGGACGTTGCCACGACAGTAGACACATGTTGCACCACGTCCGGTTTGCTAAAATAGTATAGTCCATCCCTCCTAACTCCCGTTCCAATCAGCTCCTTCAGTGGGTCATGAATAACACACATATAAGAATTAAAAGAGACAATAGTATGTAAATTATCAGTAAGTTGGAGGACGGAGAGTAAGTTGCAACGTAAATAAGGCACATAAAGGACATGATGTAAGGTGATTTTATCTGACAGTCGAACAGAACCTTCCAAAGAAGCAAGCACCTTTTCACTATTAGGCAAACCAATAGGACAATCAACAGTATGGACATCAAACAACCAAGATTTCTCACCGGTAACATGATGAGTAGCACCAGTGTCAATAATCCAAGAAAAAACATCAAACTTACCATTCAAGAGATTTTCGGGAATTGTAGCATTACCAAAAAATCCCGTAATAGCCTTCCACTGATCGGAAGTAAAGTGCTGACCGACGGCAGCGTTATTTGATGCGCCCTTGAAACGAGTAGGCGTAATATAGTCCCCGGGTCGGTCTTGAGGACCAAGAAAATAGGGAGAATTAGACTCAATTTTGGGTGGTGGTGGAGAAGGTACGGCGTCACCGGCCATGGAAATTTACGATGAAGAGAAGAAAAAAAACGTGTGGCCTGATACCATGTAGAAACTATACAATCTTGACTTGTTTCATTCATTCACCAAGAGAGAATATATATATAGGATACAATCTTGAACCCTAGTGAAACAAGGAAACTAAGATCCTAGTGAAACAAGGAAACTAACTAATATATCGTAATTAGTGAAACAAGGAAACTAACTAATATATCGTAATTATCTCCCTACAAATATGCTACCAAATAATATAAAGATATTATAACGCAATAAAAGTCATGTTAAAATCTAGAAGATCTGATACATATCTATAACTACCAATGTGAAGAGTAGGGCCAACTAAAATAAAGTTCAAAAAATTATTACATGAAAAAAATACCAATATGATGAGCATACATTTGCATCAAACCTCTGTCACCGACAAATCAGTTGCACCGAGTCAATTATGATATACTTATTCAGAGAAAAGCAGACCTTCATTCCACATGATCATACTGTTTAGAAGGAGCTGTACTGTTCTTTCTCCACTTCAACTTCAGCTTCACGATTAATCTCATGATTGAATCTCAAAAGATTTAGCAAATCATGAACCTGCAGGCTTGACAATAAGAATTGTCCCATTTGTAAAACAATATCCTAATTCTAATACATATGAGTTATACCACAGTGTATAGGAAGCGAGATAAATCATCCCTATGATTTTTATAACCCTAGCACTTTTTGGTTGTTGTTTACATATTTATGGTTGGGCCTAATAATGTACTCCAGTTGACCGGAACCAATCCAGTCAATTCTTTCACTTGGAGGTGTTAGGCTAAATAACTGCAATTTACCGTCAATATAATGATCTATGTTGCTCGCAGAGTCTTTCACATTGTTCTGTTTTTTCTTTTGATCAAGCTAGCTAGGAATGTTGTAATTAAAAATTAAAAATTAAAAAAAATTAATACCTTTACGCACCATGCATACCAACACGTATCAAACAGTGTAGTTTAGAACTAATTGTAAAATTCGTAACGATACCTTTTTGTCTGTACCGTTACTACATTTTTCTGCCATGGACGACGATAAAGTCAAGTGCCCTTTTGTCATTTCTCTACCTCCTCCTGAATTTGACCATCTGCATTAACACATGAAGTTAGATAAAACATGATGACGACACGAAATGACCAACTCCTGGTCTACAACCAAGTGTTAACTCTCACCGGCAAGTTCAACGGCCAAGTTCGCCTGAGCATCTGCATCAGAGTTTGACTCCTATTAAAAGACAGTTTGCAAAGTGTTCAATCCTCAAGGACCAGCAATTATCTCCTAGCCGGATTTTGTGGAAATATAGATGTTATTAAATGTTTCTCTTTTCATTAGAGAAATTTTTCTAAACATCTTGAGCATTTATTTTGGAGTTGGAAGGTTTTCAATTATTATTCTCGAGAATGTTTATTCTCGGGAAGTCAATATCATGCTATAATTTAAAGTGTATCTTACCAAGATTCACTTCATGCCGCTATTATTTTTGTTTGGAACAGTATCAAAGTCCACTGAAGGCTCGGGATTTCTGTAATAAGTATTAGTTGCAATTAGAGATTTGCAAATGAAGAATGAGCATAAGAACCAATGTTTGATATGCAAGTTAGAAAATATAGAAGAAGAACGCACTAATCGGTTAATTGAAAGATACACGCAACTGCCAACCGGTAATAGAATCAACGCAATCCTTTTCTTCTTCATATGAAGTATCTTCCTTTTTTGGTAGTAGACAATCTTGATCTTTTTTAATAGTAAATGGTTTGACTTTATCGATGGTAATAATCCCTATTGCGCCTGAAATTAAACAAAAAAAGAAAAAAAATGAGCTTATTTAGAGGAAGAATGAAGAATCCACAAAAGATGCGGTTAAAATAAGAGGAGATTTTTAAGTGAAACAACTTTAATCTGGGCAACATCTTCCTGCAGGAACAATAATATTATTTTTATAAACACAAAGTAAACAAAATTTAAAACGTAAAGGAGATGAAGTGTTATTTACAAAAAAGAAAGTTCCCTTACCCAAATTATTATGCTTGCTTTCAACGTAGAAGAGATTTTTCTTAGAACCGTGGTAGTTCGAAGTTGCCGAAAGTGTTGCTGGATTATGAAACAAATCGAGTAAAAGGTGAGAAAAGAAGAGAGAAAAATCGTAGAAGTTGTAACTGCTTTGAATTCAAATTTTAATGTGTCAAGTGCCGTTGAGAGAATTGGAGAAGTGGGAGTGTAGTTGGTGGTTTCTAACTTTGTGCTGTTGTTGCAATAATTAATAATAATTAAAAAGCTGAGTATTTTGTGGAAGTATAGTTCAATAGGCTATGAACGTGTGTTTTGTTATTTGTGTGCAATTATCTCCTGCGAGTAATTTGAGAAAATATAGTTCCACAAAAGTAGGCCATTCGTGTTCAAGAACGTGTGTTCAGTTTTTTTTTTTTTTTTTTTTAATATTTTCAAACCCCAAATCTTTTGGAGCTTTGTCCTAAAATTGTACACATGTCTCAATCTGCATATGCCACTTGGCTTAATGTGGTGCTTCTTCCTCTGCTTTTAATAATAATATATAGATTATTATCATCATTATATCAAATAAAAATAAGTTATAGTAATTCGTTGCTAATCGGCAGCTAAATTTCCCGTAGCTAACATGAATTTGATAATCTATCTCTAATCCGTGTTAAATGGAATTACCAAAGACCTTTTTGTTATTTAGCAACCGAAATTGTCTGTCGCTAATTTCTCCTCTTTTTTTTTTTTTTAGTGAAATGGTATTAATAACAACAATAACAACAACAATATTAGAAGTTCGGTAACAATACTAAATTTTGTTGTTAACTAGTAGATATCACTCATACTCATCTTTTTTTGCCTCAATGAATTCACTAACTAACTTGTTACAATTTATAAGCAAGTAAAAAAGCATTTATATCTATTTAATGTTTGTATTAAGTATTTATGTCTATTTAATGTTTGTATTAAGTAATTCGACCTTAAGAATTATAAACTAAACTAAAAATACTCATTAATCAACTATGATATAATTAGGTAAATAATGTTTGATCAAATTTTCCTCTGGGGGCTACTATTCTGGCATCTCTATCATTAAACCAAACCCCACAAAATCCTTGGCGTGTGTAAATCACGACACGCTATAATTGGACTGTAGTGATCAATCAGGTGGCTACTGAATGTGTGCTATTATAAGTGCGCTAAGTCAAGGTCCTATAAGATTCTCTTATTTTTTTCTCGTAAGAATAGTTGTTAAGTACATTAATAGAAAAGGGAAAACACTACTAAAAATAATGCTTTTTCTGTACTTTCTGATCTAACGCAAGTGACATGCGCATGATAAAAAAATTATTCTAAGGGAACTTGTCAAAGAAACATAAATGAGGTTGGACTAAACGAAAAAGCAACAAACTTGTTAAGACATGATGCTGCTACTAAATCATGTTTTTTTTTTATAGGCTTAATGCATACGCAGTCTCTTAAATTTATCCTTTTTTTTTATTTTAATACTTCAACTAAGTGTTTTTTTTTTTAATTTCTGAACTCGTCCTCAAATGTGTCTATCAAACTTTCTAAATTTGATTTTTATCAGAAGCAAAAATTAAATTGTGATAATGAAGGTGAAGTAATATTTTAGACGTGTGGCAAGTTATTCTTTATGTCATGGATGTGTCAGTTTCTGCTCTTCCACTGCCAGCTTAATTAAGAGCTTACTCTTTTTTTCCCTCTCAATTGCTGCAAATCTTAGCTAAAAGATGGCATAATTAAATTAGCTTATATATTAGCATGTTGCTATATTGAAGATTATTATGTAAGTCAAATTGTGTTTGATAGACACACTTGAGGACGAGTTCATGGGTTCAATAGGAACAACAATTTGTTAAAGTGTCAAAATAGAAAAAAAAGACAAGTTCAGGGGCTACATATGAGCCTTTTTTATATTAAGCGATACTAATGTGTTACGCGTACAATTTACAAGTTCTAATTAATCAAATATGAACTTATCAGTGCTTCAACTAATTTGTTGGTGATTTAAGTCAACCATTCAAATCAAAAAAATCTTCTTTCTTATCACAACTCTTTCTTGTATTGTACAATAAATAAGGGTTTTCGTGATCTAGAAAGACACTAGAATTCATAACAAGAAGCAAGAAAAAACTCATGAATCAAAGGCTATAAATTTATCTATAGACGGCAAGCATTTCTCTACAAGTTTCAGATATTTGAAAATCAAGAATGAAAGCAAGTTAAATATAGTTAAGACGTTTAAGACAACATTTATAGAAAAGACATGTCATGGACTTATCGCTTTCGTGCATGTCTGATCGATTTGTTGGTGGAATTGAGGAAAAATATAACTAACAAATCTGTAAAATACTCAAAGTAAGTAACAAATACAACCCTCTTACATGTATTTTCTGATAAACTCAACTTTTTTTACACTTTTAAAACAAACTACCTATCTTTTGTATCCGAATTTAAAACGTAATGTCAAAAACTCAATGAATCAACTATATATACTAAGACAATATTATAAAAGTCCAAATTAAAATAAAAGACTTTGTGCGACCATTGAGATTTAGCGGTTAAAGTATTTATTTGATGGCGGAGATAGCACCCACATATCCTTCTTTGTCATTGTTATATTGATTAGGACGTTTTTTAAAGTAATTTTTCTGAAGAAAGATATCAACGGTGGAGATGATTATTTTAAAAGAAATTACTGACAAAATTACCCTTATTATTTCAAGTTTGTTGTCGAAAGTGGGAATCAAATGAGCCTGCTTTCAAAGAAAGGAAGTGTTTGTTAGTGGGAAGAATAATACAGAATGCATTGTTTATTTGATGATTTAACAGATAGGGAATAATTTTGGGTTGTCGATGTTAGTGGTTTGTTTGGCATATCAGGGATTAATAAAAAAAAATAATGATAAATGAACTTTGGTCATCATGGATGGATTTAAAAAATAATAAATAAAGTGCATATAATTTAACCATGATTTATATTAATTGGTGCATAATGAACTTGAAAAATGATTTGAAAACTATGAGTAAAACAGGAAAAAAAAAATTATCTTCTCTTGATATGCTAAAAGTGAAAATGTATTTTTAGAATATTAGACAAGTAAAAGAAAACGGAGAGAGAGAGGAGTATTTTGGTATATCCGATGAAATGTTGACACGACATATATCCGATGAAATGTTTGGAAGAGTTTCAAAACCGTAAGTATCCGATGAAATGTTGACACGACTGTTGGAAGAGTTTCAAAACCGTAAGTAACCTTATAATAGCCACCTTTTTTCCTTCCATATAATTCAATAAATGAAATTTGATGGTGACCTCTCTTCTTTTCACTAAAAAAGTCTACTAATGATAAAAAGGCCGCTTCATATGGTTTTTGTCAATAGGTGTTGTTAAAAGAGTTAAAGAGGACGAGGTAAAACAATTAACATGAAATTGAGAATCAGAGTAAATAAGACAAACTGAGGTGTTACACAGTTCACATGCTCTTTTCAACGTATGAATAATTTGATTTATATGGTAAAAAAGCAAGTATTAATTAAGAGCATCAATTGATCATTTTATTATAAACTGCTTCCAAATTGCTCAAGAAAATCACCACGGAATTGAAATTATTCCTTTCTTTCGGGCAACAGATCCAAATCAGAGAGTTTAAAAATAAAATCTCAGTACATTGTTTAACAGAAATTAGAAAAAGAAAAGGAATCAACAAAATTCAGAACTAGCCAACAGGGATTTGGCTGGAGGATTCAGTGCAACAGCACCTCTGCTAGAACTTGAATACTTCTTGTAAATCACTTTTAACTTGTGCTCTGGTGCCTCCATGTGATAGCTAACCAGCAACTTAGCACAACCCCTATTAACCAGAAAAAGAAATATAATAAGTATAAAAATAATAACAGCAAGAAAATGGCTAAATTTTGTAATTTTGTTGTTACTCACAGTAGCTGAGACTCTGAGAAACCAGTATGCAATTTCAGTGTGTCGTTCCAAAACGGACTGCAATGCAACGCGTGTCGAGCAACATAAACTGCTGAGGCAGCAATCATCGACGGGCAGTAGATATTTGTAGCATAACTCATCAGTCCCAATTCAGCCAAGAAATAAACCATGTTTTCCATTGAGGTCACATTGCAAGAATTTAAGACAGTGATGTCATTCGCTTGTGCATCAGAAATAGCAGCTTTGATGAATCGAACGAGGAACACGTAAGGAGTTGGAACTGTTAAGTACCACTCCAATTGGCCAAGAATCCTTTTTTCCATTGACAGAACCTGTTGATGAGAGTAAGCTCTGTCTGAGATGCACACAAAGTCATTCACCTGAAAACAGCACATCAAATTTGGTCATGCTAGCAACTTGAAACAATGGACAAGTAAGTAACTTGCATAATTTGCACTTAATGTGACTGAAAATGGTAAAATAACTTGCATAATTGACTAACTATGACTGAGAATGTGTGTGTACCTCAGGTGCCCAAATTTCTTCATATTTGGAGGCAATGAGCATAGCACTTATGCCTACTAACTGCAATTCTCTCCTTGATGTAGTCGTCACAGCGAGGTAACGATCGACGATGTTGATGGTGAGGTAAAGAGTCTCTTGATTTAGCTCAAATTTTTGATGCACTTCAATCAACCAGTCAATCAGAATAGCTCTCATCCTTTCATTTATCTCAGGCTGTGAATCCATGTAGTCATGAATTCTGCTCTCATTCTATGTAACAGAAAAAGAAAAAAATAGTAACCATAGTTAGTGTTATTTCAAGATTTGTGAAAAAGAAAAAGCGCAATGTAAATGAAAAAAGATCAGGTACCTCAGCTATCTTATAAAAGGTGTAAAGATCCTCAACATATTCAAGCACTGCCAACTCATTGTTCACATCTGAAGCATCAATGTCCACAATCTGGACCTTTGGTTTATGACTCAGTCCACAGGCAGCCTTCAAAAAACAGAAGAAAAATCAGACCCCCACAGTTCATAATTGGTTCAATAAATTAACCCATGTATATAAGCAGTGTATAACTTATGTAGGAAAACTAAACATTGAATTCAACGTCTATTTGTATAAATATTCCTAAGTAAAGGAAACATGACCATATGTGTATATTTCATGTATAGGAAAAGTAAACAGTGAATTCTGTGGGCAATGTAAATATTCCAAAGTTGAATATTTAACATAATAAAGAAAACATGACAATATGATTTGGTAGAGGATTAAATACGCGACGGATGTCTCATGTATATTCCGTGTATACCACTCGTATATAATCTATCTATATCGACTAGGAAAAACTAAACAGTGAACTCGACCAGCTATTTATGAAAACGTGACAAATGCTCACCTTACTCCTAGCAGTGAGAGTTGAAGTAAGAGTTGCTGCTTTTTGCATTGAAGAATCCTCAACTGCCTTTTTCTTGTGCTTGTTTTCTTTCACTTGTTCTACAGTATCAGGACTAATTTCAATCACCTCAGGCTTTGGTTTTGGTTTTGCAATGGCTGCTTTCTTCTGAGCTGGTTTCTTTGCTGCAGCAGCTTTAACCGGTAAAGCTCCATTAGCAACAATCGGTCCATCCCCATTTACAACCATAGATTTCTGCAAATCAATAATAAAACCAACAACCCCTTTATTAGTGTTACTTTAAAACTGGCTGAAAATACTAAGAGAAATTACGATTTTTAAGTCTTTATACCTTCTGGTTTTCGGCTGCTGCTTGTGCATTTGCGAGCAATTGTGCACAAAAGCTCCTCGTTATGGGGCGAGATACATTAGGAAGCGGCTTTACCCCCTCGACCCCACCACGCACAGTTACCATATTGCCAATATCACCGAGCGCCTTTCGGTTGTTTCTCCCTTGTGCTGCTGCCATATTCTTCTGCTTAATTGCTCCAGGAACTGCTGCCTCACCTGATCAATGTACAATGTATTTTGTTTAGTACTTATTAACATTGACAAGTGTTTCAAGAATCGCTTGTATCTTAAGATAACTAACTTCATCAATACATAGAAATTATACCAAATCTAAAGATTTTTTTGGCCAATAAGAATTGAGATTTGTATCACTGAAGTTTAGAAGAGACCATTCACAAAAAGAGTTGCATTCGTATACTAATCAGATTGTAAAGGGTGTCTAGTGGTAAAAGTGTGATTCGTTCTCTTAGTTTCAGCAACATCTCTGATAGATAAGATATTAGTTTCAGTAAGGTCTATGAAATTAATGTATTTTCATTAATGTCAATTAAGAAAAGTGTTCTTTCTCAAATAAATTACATGCCAAATTCACATTAGACAATCATTACAACTATATTCATATCTACTTTATATGTATAAACATTGAAGCGAAGATATCCTATGAATTATACTGCACAAAGGTTTCAATTAGTTCAAACACTCTTAAAAAACAACACCACAATCTTTTCCAATGTTCAAGTTTACTAGAATTCCAAAACAAACATAGGTACTAATCCAAGATTCAAAAGATCACCAAAGCAACAAAAAAACTACTACTATCTTTTTTCAAATTTACTTTAGGTGAATCGCATAACAGACATAGAAGGTACTAATCCAAGATTCAAAAGATCACCAAAGCAACCAAACCCCATCTTTTTTTCATGCTCAGATTTACTTTTAAGCCTCATAAAAAACAGACAAGAACAAAAATACCATGTAATCAAAGAACCCCTCAAGAACGTATCAAATGTAAACCCCCATTAAAACAAATTTGACATTTGGGTATGGAAGAAAAGAAAGCTGATTAAAGAAATGAGAAAAAAAAAAAAAAACCTCTGTTTTGCTGTTGAATAACGTTTCTTGCTGCCATTACAGAGAAATTAAATCACCCAAACTTAAATTTCTTCTAATATATCTGAACCCCACAAAAATTATCAACTTGGGCGTCCCTAAAATTACTCAATCTACCCCCCTTTACCCTCTCTGTGAAAGCCTCTAAGAAAGTATGGATTTTTGGTAGACTGAAGAAGAAGACCCCTTTTTGAAGCTGTAGAATCGGCGCTTCTCTTCTAACGGTCTTATTCTTTTTCGAAATACTAGCCGTTAGATGAGTAGACCAAGATCTGACGGTATTGATTTTGTTTCCCTATATTCCCACTAAGACTAGCCGTTGGCTTTGATACCATTAAATAATTTAATCGATCAGATTATTAATACTGCCACACATGGGAAGGTGATGACAACGTGTTCTACACTAAGGAGCAGTTGTTGAAGTTTTGTTTGGATATGTATTTTAGATTTTTTAAGTTGTATTTTTTTTTCATAGGTTTTATCTTACAAGTTGTAAACTCATCAAAACTTTTTGAATTCTTATATAATCTTACCAAATGAGCAAATCATAATTCATAACAAAATTAATACGCTACTAGAAGGTCTTTCTAAAAATATAAACATCAATTGATCGAAATTTAGTTCAATAAAAAGGAAATTGAACATGAGTGACAGTGTAACTATTTTTTAATATAATACTCCGACATGGTATGGACAATCTCGTAATATACTACTAACTTGCAAATATTTTAATATTTGATATAAATAATTGATAGACATGATTGGTAAATATATCTGTCAATTTATAGATCTTTCTTATGGGTCAAGTTTTAAAAAAATTAGAATCCCAAATCACACCTTTTTGGAGAATTTAAGATTTGAAATCATGATATTAAGTTGAAATTGAAATTTTGTGCAAATTGCATAAACACACGCTGATTTGAAATCATGATTTCATATCGCATTGTCAAACCCCTATAAATTTCAAGTACTTGTAAGATACTCCCTCCGTTTCAATTTATATGAACTTATTTTTTTATTAGTCCGTATAAAAAAAATGTCCTCTTTCTATATTTGATACAATTTACCTTTATGCAATGATTTATAGCCACACAAAATATACTCCCTCTGCCTCATATTAGTTATCCACATTACTATTAATATCCGCCCCAAAATACTGGTCCTTTTACAAAATCAAGATAGAATTAATTAAGTTTTTTCCTACTTTGTCCTTAACATTAATTGTTTTTTAGAGTAACCAATATTGATTAGAATGCAATTAATTGGAGAGAGATAAATGTAATATAGTAAAAATATATTTTTATTTATGAGTTCTTAAAGGGCGTGTAAACGGAAAAGTGGACAAGTGATATAGGACGGAGGGAGTATAACAGAGAAATGTGATGTTTTACATTTTTCGGACCCTGTTAACGGGGATATTTTGTGCACCAAGCTTCCTATTATATTTGTCGCGGGTAATAATTAGTTTTGATAAAAATAGAACCAAAACGATTCATTTACGTCCCTATACTTAATATTAAGTTTAATACCATACTAAATCAATCAATATATTCTATTAGGCTAATTGATTGTGCAAATTGAGAGTCATGAATGTGGTTGTGTTGTTTCATTTTCATTTGAGGACCTGCGCGATTGATCGTCCTTTAGAAATCATATTAATTATCGTTCAAATAGAGTCTAGGTATTGATACCCTTGAATATGAACTATTAATAAAATGATCTATTTGGACATGGCTTATTTGGACTTATTAATTACCAAAGATGACTACTTTTTTATTTTTCTTGGTTGTCGCAATACTTTTTATGATTTTACCATGCTCTTGGACTAGTTAATTCTCATGCCTTAATTTATTTTTATTTTTTGCTAGAATTTTTCTTATAACGGTTTCATTGCTTGCATGGATATTTTATTTGGATGATTGTGGTAGGAATGAGAAAGTATTAAGGCAATTTTATATGAATATTTTATTTGGATGTTCTTTTTTGTAAGAAGAAGAAACCCAACGTATAGGCTCGAAATCTAAAATCTGAATTAACTAAATCGAGAAATTTGAAATCGAACTTAAAAAATCCATCCAATCCGAACTTTTTTGGATTGGATCTGGATTGTATTCTTGAATCCAACAATAAAAAATCTAAACCAAAATTTCATGTCAATTCGACTGTCGGGAAACGCACCCCTAAGTTTTCTTTTTATTAAATTCTTTAAAAATACTTCTTCGTCCATTTTTACTTGTCCTAAAATGACTTGGCACGCCCTTTAAGGAGCCATAAATAGAACCAAAATTTTACTACAGTCAAACCTCTCTATAACAGCATCGTTGGGTCCGAAAGCTGTTATAGAGAATGGTTGTTATGCACATATAACAACATTGACATTTAGATAATATTTCGTTGTTATAGGCAAAAAAAGATGCATAAAATTCAATTTTTCATTTTTAATTGTCAAATTCTAAGCTTAATCACAATTTGTATAAAGAAGAAAATCTTTTAATGTTGAATATATATATATATATTCAAATGATGTACTTTGTCATAAATAGTGTATTAAAGGATCAAATATTTGGTCAAAAATCTCTACTCTTATTATCGGTAATCATGGATATTCTTTCTTTATAAAGATGGGTAATTATTATATTACCAAAAAAAGATGATAGCTATTATTATATGGGGGTAATTTTACAAAGAGCGTACTGTTAGAAATTTGGTTGTTGCTGTTATAGAGAATTAAAATATAATATAAAAAATCGGTTCCGAAAAACTTAGTTGTTATATACGAATGTTGTTATAGAGAGGTCCGACTGTATATCACCCCATTCGCACACCTCTTAAGGAGTCAATAACCATAAATAGAACCAAAATTTTACTATATCACCCCCTATTGGCACACTCCTTAAGGAGTCAACAAAACATACTTTAAAAGTTATGCAACCACTAAAAGTTTCTTAAACTTTTCAACCCGATAATTAATAATAAGGGTAAAATAGGATAAAATGATGATCTATCTCTTGGTTTTCCAAACTGGACAAGTAAAAATGAACAACTATTTTCGTATATAGGACAAGTAAAAATGGACGGAGACGGAGGAAGTAGCTAAATTCTTGGACAATCCGTGCAGTTTTCCGACTGAAGCTGCATATATAACTCGATTACATATATACGGTCTTCTTTCTTAAAAAGTAATTAGCTTGGTAGTATTATGCTAGAAAATAATCAATAGAATATGTGTTGGCAGTGTATTTCACATATTAAAGAAAAATCGACAAAAACCAAACCAATGAAAATCCTGATTTAATTGATTTGATTTTGATTATATTTTGAAAAATCAACTTAATTGATTTGATATTCCTAGGAAAAAACAGACCAAAACCGAAAATGAACACCGAGTAATGAAAGTTGAATTTGTGATTTCCTTTCCTCCCCCTTTTCTCCAAATCAATAAGTAAAATAGTTCTCTGATTTTTTTATTTTTTTTTTTGTCAATACAAGTACGGACTAATGTAAATAAGAATACACTATTTTGATAAAGCACAAACATATACAAATAGCAAAATTGTTGAATGAATTGTCAAGAAGAGAGTACAATTAGACCTCTCAATAACAACATTTCACTATAAATTATTCCACCCATGGTGATATGCGATTAGGCAAGACTCCTAATTGTATATTAGCAACCAAAAGAGAATACATGTATCCGGGAATAACAATTCTATCCACCACAACTTCTAAAGTTAGAGAATATCTGCTCCACCCTATACAAAACTTACAGGTTATATCCCAATTCTCGGTGGAACAATTACTTAGCAATTTAAGTAAACAAAAAATAGGAGACTGTGTTTCTCTATAACAACATTCGCTATAACAAAAAAAATATTCGGACAAATGACGTCATTACAGAGAGATTTGCTTGTAATAAAAAAATTAGGTTGAGCAAGCCGACTGAAATTCAGCTGCATCTTGATCATCAGTTAGGTCGCTAGACATGACATAAGGTATTTTATGGCGTTTCAATATACGCGGTGTGGCTATTCTTGCCAATTCATAATCCAAAACAATCACCCTCTCACCATCCAAATCAAATCTCACATACTTTTTTTTACCATCTTCCACAAGCTGACGTAAATGTTTCAAATTCAAAAGGCTTAATACCCAGATGGACCCTTAAACTTGGCATGTTTTGTAAGATAGACATATAAACTTATAAGGTGACCAGATAGACACTTAAACTTACTCAAAGTGTATTTTTCAAGTTTTTCAGTTGTTTTGAAAACAAAAACTATATTTTTCAAACACTCACAATTTTCATGGCCAAACAAGCCCTAAATATATCACAAAATATTTTTTTTAAAATGCAAAAATAAGGCAAACGCATATACATGAGACTATAAATGTGCACTTAAACAGATAAATACTCGCTAATCGCAATTTTGCAGCTTTCAATTAACTCGATTTTTTTTTTACACTTGAATAATTAAAAAACAATAACTTTAACCAATAAAAATCCTTAAAAAAGAAATTTCAAATTAAGAAATTTCTTTTTTTTAAGGATTTTCTTCTCGGCTTTACAATTTTCTTAATTTGAAATTTCTTTTACACTTGAAATACTGAACTTAGAAATTTCTTAATTTGAAATTTCTTTTTTTAAGGATTTTTATTGGTTAAAGTTATTGTTTTTTAATTATTCAAGTGTAAAAAAAAATCCGAGTTAATTGAAAGCTGCAAAATTGCGATTAGCGAGTATTTATTGGTTTAAGTGCACATTTATAGTCTCATGTATATGCGTTTGCCTTATTTTTGCATTTAAAAAAAAATATTTTGTGATATATTTAGGGCTTGTTTGGCCATGAAAATTGTGAGTGTTTGAAAAATATAGTTTTTGTTTTCAAAACAACTGAAAAACTTGAAAAATACATTTTGAGTAAGTTTAAGTGTCTATCTGGTCACCTTATAAGTTTATATGCCTATCTTACAAAACATGTCAAGTTTAAGGGTCCATCTAGGTATTAAGCCAATTCAAAACTTGTACACCATTAACCTTCTTCACCTGTTCAAAAAGGTCCAAAATTCACAAAAACAAAGAGGAAAATGATTCAAAGGCGCCATTATGCTGTCTTTTTTAAGAAGAGAACGAAGTAATAGAAGCAATGAGCACTTTACCTGTGACTCGGCAAGGCGCTGATAACCAGCATTAACATCATCCATCAACACCTAGTTAATTGCAAAAGGTCACATTAGCAGCATATAGTACGTCAATTTGTGAGTACAATCTTAAAGGAACAGAGTTCGTCTATATGTGTAAGGTTAGGATATTATGTTTCAGCATGTATTTAGTATGTGAAATTATGGCGGAACTTCATGGCTTCTTTTTTCTTTTCTGTTTTTCTAATTTTATAAGAGATACATTATTTAAGTTTTCCATTTGACAGAAGGATAAGAAACTCTAGATACCTGTGAAAGGATGATGAATTGTTCTCCAGGTTTCTTACGCAGTCCCCGAGGTGCTCGTGCACACAGCCGACTCCGACGGGGTGAGATATTATACCAGTCTTCTCCATACTCGTTAAGGAATGGTTGAGTTAATGGAATAAAGACGAGGCCAGCAAAAATGAAATAACTAGGGAGCTTGTCAAATTGATGAACTGGAACAAGTGGTTGCAACTGCATAATATTTGGTTATTAGATACAGTAGAGAGTTTTGAGAAAAAAAAAATACAGTAGAGTGTCATACAATACAAAAGAAACCTTTAGATTTACAATCATACAAGTTCAAAAATGTTCTTTCACCTTACCTATTTTTTCTATTTTTGCAAGAGATCAGATTGTTTAACTTTTTCAGCTGACAAAAGGATAATGGATGTGAAATTCTAGATACTTTAGTAACGGTAAGAATGATGAATTGCTGAACTTCCACATCATACCTTGTGAAAATGAAGAATCTACTTCTACTAGAGCATTGTGTCATTAATTTATTAACTACAGTTCTCTTAATTGTAGATGCAGTAATCAATATCTATTTGTTTGACTACATGCACCCAGGATATGACCAGAAGTTTGAAAAACCACTGGCAGGTATCACATTTGAAAACAACAATCAATATTGAAGGTTAAATGAAAGTGACTTACAGGATGAAGCGTGATCTTGAAGTCATGCACTTCACCATTCCTCAAGACTTTAAGTTCAGCAGTTTCATTTGGTTTCTTCATAGATACGAGATGGTCAAATGTGATTCTCTCTCTGTTTCGGAAAGGAACTGCAGATCATTAAGCAATGTCAGAACTTCAGGCGATAATTTATACATACATGGAAGTCAAAATGCAGAAGGGAAAGCATTTCTAACACTAAATAAGTTAACCCAGCCTTAACAATTCTTATATCCTGCACATCACTTACGCAGTTCTGGTATAATTACCAGCTATTCGCATGCAAGAGAAAACTCAGAATGAAAAGAGCCTATACTCTAGGCTTTTCATCTTCCAAAGGGAAGTCACTTAAGTTACTCATAGTTGCAAGTTGAGAGAAGATGGTCGCTTTTTAGTTGATGCTACCCTGTCTAAAAGAGCCTCAATGGCGAGAACTACATCCATATTTCATCCAAATCCATCATTTTACCTCAAGAAACATTTAAAGAAAGAAAAAAGCATCTACTATAGAATGTAAGAAAAAGAAAGAACTCTCCAGTCTGGTAACTTACAGTAACTGTGAAGAATAAGAGAGCTCTCCAGACTAGTTTAACTATTGCACATTAGAATCACAACAAAGAGAGGAGCAAGAGCAATCAGAGAAAGTCTACCTGTTCTATCATTTGCTATGGGTACACCATCAAATGAGAGGATTATATCGTCTTTCTTCAATACTCTAGAAGCATCAGAAAGTGGGTTGATTCCACTAACAAGCACACCTGTCAATTTGGACTGCATTTGGAAGTATTCTCGAATTTGTGCATTTTCAATACGTTGGCATGACAAGCCTAGAGAGCAAAACCCAACGTATTCACCATGTTCTTCTACGCCAGCTATAAAATGCTTTATAACAGGAACAGGAATAATGTAGCTGCAAAATCCAACCAGAAAAGGAACTTGTAAGGTCAACCTAGAATACTGTAAAAAAAAATCAAATTACAACTGTTTTTTCTCCAAAGTAGATTGTTTAATCAAGAGGGAACAGTTTAGCTTTGACTGGTCGCAGAATGAGAGCTACTAAATGTTCCCATAAGCTAAACAAATGTTGACTAAAACTATTAAATGTCATCAAGTAAATCTCGCTATCAACTGCATGTCACAATTAAAAGCTTTCAGGCATTCCCACATCTGTCATTCTCTGTAATCCTTTGGGATGAAAAAGAATAATACTATTATGAAGCTAGAGCCAAAGGGCTACAAGTCAAGCTTCGAATTTGTAAATGCATGAACAAGGACACATATTTCAAAAAATAAAGGAATTTCCAGAATGAATTGAATTGTCTATGAAGAATGATTTTTTGTCCCAATTAAAGAAGTGAATCAGAAGAAGAAGAATAGAATAATAGAGAAACTAAGACAAACGAATGAGAAAACTAACAATAGATGATAGAGAAACTAGGACAAACGGATGAGAAAGATGTATAACAATGTATAAATGATGTATAACAAGCCATTTATTATATCAAAAAATGGTATAACGAGCCATTTGTTTTGACAAATTGTGATCCGGAATTTGACATAAATAGCCATCACCCAAGAAAATAACTGATAAATGTACTATATATACATATATTACGTATATTGGCTAATGGATTTAAATATTCTTGGCCGACCGGCCAAATGTGTAACTTCGCCATTGTGATTGCACATTATAAAAAATTACAACTACAAAGGGAAAGTCAAAGCATGATTGCAAATAGGAGCTGAGTGTAATTTTAACTAAAAGAAGAGTTACTTTGATTTTTTGATAGGGAAAAAAATTATAAGTTACTTTGATTAGTGACAATGCGACTGGATATAAGCGTATATCCCCCATCAGTATTTAAATAAATAACATATGATAGACCAAGCAATACATGAGGCAGTGGACCTAGATATTTATAGCAGTTATGGAGACACAAAGTGACAAAGAAAATTCTAATTTACCCAATATTCTCTGCACCCAAAAGGTTTTGGAAAGCAACTCCAGCAATTTTATCACCCATGATTGCTGGTCCTCCACTATTTCCTGGATTTATAGCCGCATCAATTTGTATTGCCAATAGCTGACTAGCACCTTGTACATATTTTGTAGGTTCAACCCTTGAGACAACACCTCTCGTAACAGATATATTGGTGCAAATTTCAGAAGCTTTTCTCTCTCTCTCCCCCTCTACTTTTGCAGAAGAGATTTTATTGTCTACTTCTCCATTTTGTGCAAGGGCAAATAGAATGGCTTATTAATGATTCCATTTACAAGAGTCTCAGATCCACAAATAAAATGATTCTAATAATGCTTATTAAGTTTAGCTTCAAGTAAGGATTTGATTGTATGACTTTGATATGAAATCTCTACCATTCTATATAAATATTTTGGGTACTACTGAACAAGAAACTATCTTGTATTATCAAACCTTATGCGAAACTGAATAACTTTTGACATTGTTAACATTTAACATATTAATAATTGATATCACTCAAACTAAATAGAGATATTAATAGCAAACTAAACAGTTAATGAGTAGCAATATAACTAGCTAAATAGGAATATTAACCTAGCTTTGTTCTAATAGATCTCAATAAAACGTAAAAGAAAATGACAATATTCCATCCACCAATAAGATATCTAGTATAGTTCCATAAGTGGGGTCTGCAATGACAATATTTCATCCATTTAAAGTAAAAATAAACTTCTCAAAGAAACTTCCATGGCACTTATGGCCTATCCAACACCAGCACATTATCTTCATCAAGTACATATAAATTTGTTTGTGACAATGTTATCTTAGCATCTTCACTTTCTTTCAATTTTTTAATTAAATTTTGTTATTAGGCCCATGGGCCGGCACAACCCACACGCGCTCAAGCCCACCGACCAACGGGCTTACTTGGGCTGGGTTTTAAGCCCCGCCTATCAAATCACGGGCTGGGTTGGGTCAGCCCACGAGCCTCAGCCCGTATTGACGGCCCTACTAAAAAGGTACTCCCTACGTCAGTGGCGGATGTAGATAGAGCCGAGGGGGTTCAGAACCCCCTTCGGCGAAAAATTACACTGTATATATAAGGTGAAAATTATTTTTTATGTATATATAGTAGACGTTGAACCCCCTTAGCTTCTTCATTTATGGCTTCTTTATATTTTTGAATCCCCTTGACATAAATCCTGGTTCCGCCACTGCCCTACGTCTCTATTTATTTGACACCCTTTTCTTTTTAGTCTGTTCCAAAAAATATGTCACATTTCTATAATTTAAAATAAGCTAACTTTTGAATTCATCTTTTATTTTTAATAAAATTATTTATAGCCACGCAAATATCTAAAGTTTGTCTTAGACCACAAATTTAAGAAATCTTCATTTCTTTCTTAAATTTTATGTCAATTGTCAAATCAAACGGTGTCACATAAATTGGGACACAGAGAGAGTACAAAATAAGCTAAAGTTAAAAAATGGGTACTCCCAAGCTTTTAACTTATAAGTTACTCACTTCGTTCACTTTTACTTGTCCAGTATTCTAAAAATACAATTTCATTTTTACTTGTCACTTTTAGCATACAATTTTTTTTCCTGTTTTACTCATAGTATTAATTACTCATTTCAGATCATTTTCCAAATTCATTAAATATATACAACAATTAATATGGATATCATGATAAATTATGCACTTCATTTATTATTTCTTAAGAGGCGTGCAAAGTCCATGATGGACAAATAAAAGTGAACAGAGGGAGTATTAGAGTTACATTCTCAATGTTGTGGTCAATAAAGTGTGTGCAAGTCTTATAAATTAGGGCTCAAATTACAATTTAAACAAAAAAAATTATTAGGTGATTTTTTTCTTATCTGTCTGTCTATGTTTTAATTGACGGAGTTATCTATATATATGTTGATTAAAGGTACTAGTGAAATAATCGGGGTGCATTAAAACTGCCTTAGTGGGCAGAGTTATATAATATACTACTCCCTCCGTCTCAATTTATGTGACGTAGTTTGACTGAGCATGAAGTTTAAGATATAAAGGAAGATTTTTGAATCGTGTGATTTGAAACAAATTAAAGATATTTGTATGGTTATAAATCATATCGTTAAGCGTAAAATGTAGTAAAGTTAAAAGTTAAATTATTGTCAAATAAAAAAATATGTCATTTTTTTTAAATTGATTAAAAAGAAAAGTGTATCGTATAAATTGAGGCCGAGGGAGTATGCGTTAGTAAGCGGTAGTTGACTTGTATATCACGATTTTAGTTGTGACTTTTTTCCCTACCAAAACTACCTATCTGGACTAACACTCATATTGAATTAGTTATGACATGTAAAAGTGAGAAGCCGTAAGAAATTTAACTTGTCTTCTTTGATTTCAAAGTTAAAAGGGGAAAAACAAACTATTTGCTAATTGCAATAACGTCAAATATTTGTAGAAAACTAGAAATAGTGTTTATTGCCCACTTTTCAATTTTGTAATTAAAAAGTAGTAGTACTTAATTGCTATGGAGTTTCACCAATGGAATTTGAAACTTCACGACCTAACTATTTTTCAATTACAGAAGATGAAAGGGGGCTATTTGTGAATTTTATCTCATAAATAAACTGACCCCATCTAGAGAAATGAAGCAAGAAATTACACCCAATGACATTAAAATGGGTGGCCTTGAATTTTTTACTCTCGCTAGCCCAACGAGCAAAACCTTCAAAATCAAAAGTCAAGACTCGTCGAAATTAAAATTTTGCTCATGGGATAAACGAGGTCAAACACCACTTACCTACTAGTCACCTCGTAAATCAACCAAAATGGAGCCTTGTTTCCTTCATTGTAGGCTGGGCTTTGAATTGGGTTCTTCAGACATTTGCTTATAATATCTAGTCCAGTTCCTCCTTATTAATCAGATCTACCCGAATGGACCCATCCTAGTTCCTTGGTACACCATGTTCTTTCTTTAATCAGTTTGAATATTCATAATTACATCTAAATGGCGGATTTAAAATTTACACTGTATATTTTGAGTTGAAGAGTGAGTTCGGAAGTAAACGTCTAATTATTAATTACTTATTTTTCACACACAAATAAGGTTCCCCCAACTTTGAGTTATATTGGCCCTGTGCACCTTTATTTGAATTCGTCACTGACTATATCAGTAACGCAATTAGTATATATATAACTACACTTCAAAAGAATATGTTTGCTTCCTATTTCACCTTCCTTTTCAAGTGGTGGACCGGTGGTTGTGACATCAAAATCTGTACTTCAATTGTTCAGGTGAAGCGATATGCTCAATCATTCAACTTAATCATTATTTATTGAAGTACACGTGGGTTGGAAGCAAGTTTAATAGTAGAAACATTTATCTTTTTTTAACTGGTACAAAAACGAATGATCACATTCAAAGAAGAATATTCATACTCGAATTCAGAGAAATTTCTGTTTAAAACTTCACAAGTACTTTTCTGTTATCTTTATAAGAAAAACACAAATATTAAGTCACGACCTCTGCATGCCATAATAATTATTTCCGATACTAATAATTGTTGTGTTACTAAACTACATTTTCTTTCTTCCCAAACAATGGGTCGTTATTTGTTTTTCTGTGTTCCAACTAGACATTGTTTTTTTTTTTTAGAAATAAAATCAGATGTTACTATGCTAGGGCTTGGCCATAGATTCTCCAAAAAAATTTGAAAAACTTGATTTGGGTGAAATTTTTCAAGTTTTGAAAATGTGGTTGGCCATAGTTTTTCCAAACATGTTTTACTTTTTGTTTTGAAAAACATACAAAACATTACTTATACTCACTGGGTCTAAAAACTATCAAGAATACCCAACCATACAAAATATACGTACTTGTTAATCCCAAATTATGCGGAGCATGATATTTTAATAACAATCGCTAATAACACAAGTACTAGCTACTCCAATTCAAGTTACAATACAAAGATCCATCCGTACAAGAAAAAAAACAACGGTAGTAACTAGCCATTCTTTGGTATAACCTTTCCACAACGGTAGTAATTGTGGAAACATGATAAAAATAGCTGTAATGGAGGAACATGGTAAATAGAATTAGTTGGGTCATAAATAGATGAATTTTTTTTTTTTGTATAAAATACAAAAAATTGAGGTAGTTTTTAAAAGATTTGAAAAGGCCAAAACATGGCCCAAAAACAGGTTTGAGCCAAAATTTGGGATTTGAAGATTTGTTTTCACAATCTATCAAAATTTTATGGCCAAATAAAGATTTGAAAACAAATCTTCAAATATACCCACAAAATCTATGGCCAAACGGAAGCTATATGTGTAACCTAAATATATTTAGATCTCTCCATAACAATTGTCTTTTATAATAACATTTCATTATAATCAAAGCCGGATCTATATGTAAGGGTGGGGGATGACATGGCACCCGGACTCCACGATTGAAACTTTATATATATATATATATGTGTGTGTGTATATGTGTATCAAATGGGACATATAATCATCTTGCCACCCAGAATAAAAAATGAGAGAAAAGTGCCACTGCCGAAAGGGATAGGGTACCACACAAGCGGCGAGAGATCGAATCTCGCGTGCAACACTATTTTTGGCTTGCTCTTTTGTACACGCTTCATTTTTATTCATTTTCATCTTTTGTGTTTTTGTTTAATTCTTCTTTACCTATTGCTATTTTTTATTGATTCAAATTGACTCTTTTTTGCTTTAATTAATTCTTGAGTTTTTTAATTTCCTCTTTCTTTTAAGTGTTAATTTATTGATGCGCATGTTGTGTTTGTGTTCCTCCACATCAATGAGTACTAATATTTAAAAGGTCACGTAAATATTAATAAAAATATATTTAAATAGTAAATTTTATTTTAATTTTTTATGCTTTTAATAATGATGAATATTATTATGTTAGAGTTTTAGAATTTAAAGGTTATTTTGATCTTTCACCAAAGTTCGCGCTAAGTGAAGAATGTCTGGGATGAAGTTACAATTCTTGATTCTCTCTCGACTATATATCTGCAACAACACACAAAGGTAATGTTGTATGAGCATATTGAGGTGACGGTATTAGATGGTTTATACAGGTTTGAATTTTTAACGTGAAAAAGTTTCAGAGAATAAGGCTTTTTATTCCTATTAAAAAAAAGTGGACTAGTTAGGTATCTTTAATCTCAGAATATTTAAAATAGAACATTGCTAAACAAGTTTGCATATTCATTTGACTTCGTCTATATAAATTGAAAAAAAAAAAACCGAATCGTAGCCCAAAATTCAAGAAACCGAACTGTTTACCCTATTTGGACGGCGTGGCACCTAGAACTACTAAATCCTAAATCCGCCTCTGATTATAATTGATAAATTTTCTTTGAAATCTATATTTTATGTAGTATATTTTACCTTTTTATAACTGTTTATTAACTTATATATAACAACAACATCCACGAACATGATCGATTCGTAGTTTGTGTAATCAATTAAAGAGTAAATTACTATAATTTGTCTAAGTACGATGTGATCTATAATTAGTTTTTTTTTTCTAATAACGGAAAAGGCTCCAATATGTCATCCAACTGTCGAAAATGACTCATTTATGTCACTCGTCAATAGTTTGACTCATGTATGCCATCAAACTATAGGAAATGACTCATTTATGCCACTCATCAATAAATTGACTTATTTATGTCATCGCCCATTACCAAAATGACTCATCCATGTCATTTTTCATTAACGCCAGTTTTATAATACCAGATATGACACGTGGCCTCTAATTAGAGGTTTATGTTGTTAAATTAAACCAGCCCAATTTTAAATACCAAATTAATAAAAAAATCCGATCTATACACCTTACCCACCCGCAATCATAATCTAGTTGGAGGTCACGTGTCATATATGGTATTTTAAAACCAGCGTTAATGAAATATAACATGGATGAGTCATTTTGATAACAGGCGATGACATAAATGAATCAAACTATTGATGAGTGACATAAATGAGCCATTTCCTATAGTTCGATGACATAAATGAGTTATTTCTTATAGTTCGATTACATAAATGAGTCAAACTATTGACGAATGATATAAATGAGTCATTTCTGATAGTTAAATGACATATTTGAGCCTTTTCTGTTCTAATACTAATGTCCCGTAATATAAGAGCAGAAAAGATCTGTGATACAAGGACCAAGGCACACCACATGTTAACAATGTTATTTCATGTGAGCTCCAGTTATGGTGTACTCAGGGACTTATTTGTCTCTTTCCTTAATCCAAACCATGTTCCCTTCACTCATTACTGGCTCGTCAATGTATGACCAATAGAGATCCAACAAGTGAGAGTATCCATCTATCCGGATAATACTTTACTAATTTATTTTCAAACATAGCATGTGAAGAAAACAACTAATTTATTTTCAAACATAGCATGTGAAGAAAACAAAAGTGGTATTATTAGCGGCATATTCAGAATTTAAGCTTATACTTTCTGAATTTTAGAAAAAGTAGTTTACTATGTTATGAATAAATTTAGTGAATTTCACAATATAAATACTAAAGTTTGGTTAAATTTATTGAGTTTTGTAGAAATCATAGCTAAAACTCTAGCTCCGATCCAAATCTTAGAGTCATAACTATACCATCTAAGTTGAACACAGAATAGTTAGTTATGTGTGTGTGTCAATAGTTTCCTTGCCCTCCAGCTAGAACCTAGAAGAATAGTACCGTTCTTCATTTGCAGAAATTTAAATCTATTTTATCACAAGTTAGGGTAGACTGATAGTATGATAATAAGACAAAGTTGCTTTATTGATGTGATAAATTTAGACTAATAAAGATCTCCTAAATCCCTGTAATAGACGTGATGTGCGCGTTATTTACAAATTACAATGTAGTGGGGTTTTCGAAAATCAATAAAGGCATTAGAGCCCGTTTGGATTGGCTTATAAGTTACTTATAAGCTGTTTTCAATTTTTTTGAGCGTTTGGCTGACCAGCTTAAAATCATTTTGTGCTTAAAATAAGTTCAAAAAAATAATTGGGTCTATTTGACTTAACTTATCTAAAACAACTTATAAACTGAAAACAGCTTATAAGCAAAAAAAAAATAAGTTAGACTACCTAACTTATTATAAGCTGTTTTCAGCTTATAGGCATAAGCCCATCCAAACAGGCTCTTAGTCTGGTTACATCTTAATTTGTTTTTTTTTTTTTTAGAGATAAGGGTAAAAAATATATTCTAATTTTTTTTTTGAGTTTCATACCTAAAGGTTGAGAAAACTACTTAAATTATCACTATCTAATTTGTAAAACACACCTCAAATTATTCTTGAATGACATGTGATCTACACTCTCCATTTTATATAAAAATGTTGCCAAGTATTGTCCACGTGAATAAATAATGTCACAATGACACCTAAATGGAAATTAAAAAAAAAACTATTTGTTTTAAAAAAAACAAACTGAAAAAATAATATTTTTTGAAAAAATATATCAAAGATTATAGAAAATAAAAAAATAGTTTAAAAATGGAAAAGCTATTTTTTTTTTAAAAGAAAAGTGATTATTTAGTTTTCACATTTTTAAAAAAAAAATCAACTTTTCTATTTTTTAACTTTTTTTTTTCTGATTTTCTAAATATTTTGACATTATTTTTTAATTTCCACGTAGGTGCTACCATAGCATTACTTATGTTATGTGGATAATTTTTTTGAGAAAATTTCAGCTTCACTTGCCTTTTGGAGGGTGAGTTCACACATTTAGTGCATGTGTGTTTTGCAAACTAAACAGTGATAGTTTATGTAGTTTTCTCAACTTTATGATAGTCTAGGTATGAAACTAAAAAAAAAAAGTGATAGTTAAAGTGTGTTTTTGACCCTTATCTCTAATTTTTTTTACCTATTTAGATCCTTAGTTTAACATAGTGGAAGCAAAATAACATATATGTTAAAATCTAATGGAGTTATGCTGACCGCATCCATAATGCTGCATCAAAACAATAAATATAGAACATATTTTCTTTTATACTGTATAAGATTTTCACTTTATTATAGTTATATTTATTACTCCCTCATTTCAATTTGGGTTGTGCTGTTTAACTTGATATGAAGTTTATTTGTTTTTAAAATTTATAATCTTAAACTTATCTTGACAATTTATATATCAGTAAAGATTAAATAAAAGAGAGTTTAATTAATTATTTCAAATATAATATGATAAAATATATTATATTTTAATACAAATTAATAAGAAAATACAGTCCTGTAAAATGGATCAAAAGGGGTATATTATTATATGTTTCCTAAACCTCAAATCAAGTTATCACCTAACTTTTATATAAATACGTGACACCGACTTAAGCAACATCGTAAGACAGCTAACATGGGAGGGCATCCAAGTCATTTCAAATGACGAAGGACATAATCGTCACAAAAATATCTCAAAACTATATTTTACCATTAAATCAAATCTCACCATTTTAGATCTCATCCTGGCCGTCCGTTTCTCCATAAAAAAGGTCCAGATGTAATAGGAGGGAATAAATTACAACCCTTGATCTTTCTCTCTCGCTCATATACTCAATAACATTAATTAGAAGTGTTGGTAAACTAAATTACTCTAATCTACTCATAGAAAAACTTAAAGAGGTATTGACAGACTTGATAAAATTTTATTCAAATCATTATTAAACAAAGATAAACTTGAAAGAAAAGATCAATACCTTCTGAATTCTTAACAACTTACACATTTTGAGTCAAATGGCAGAAACGTTAGAAAATCAATTGTTATAATAATAATAATAATAAAAAATATATTTTCGGAACTCTTAGCAAAACCCGCAATCGCTATCCTCAGGTGATACTGAGTAACTTGTTCACTGTGCAATGGTTCGCAAACTATAGAGGAGATGAAGGCGCACCAGATATGTTTGGTGCGACGAGCTCTGACTGAGAAGATCGCTGATGAGGAAAATCGATCCTAAATCTCTCACGTGAGAAATTACTCACGCAACCAACTCAGCCTTTCATTGCGTGGTAAAAATAAATAAAAAATTATTTCGACACAAATTAATTAAGAAAACATCACTTAAAAATTAATAGAAAAGGGTATAACTTCTGTAAACCGTATAAAATTAACGTGATACCGGACTTCGGTAAGATCGTAAGACAGCTAATGTGGGTCCCGTGGGAGGACATCCATGTAATTTACAAAGGACATAATCGTCACAAAAATATCTGAAACTATATTTTACCTATAAATGAATCCTCACCCCATTTTAGACCCCATCATAACCGTCCATTTGTCCATCAAAAGGGTCCAGATATAATAGGAGGGAATAAATTGTGGCCGTTGATCATTCCCTCTTGTAGATATAAAATTCACTCAATAGGCTTCACTTGGTCACGCCCACACTCTCATCTATACTACTCTCTCTTGATCGAGTGGGTAGTTCCACTTCAATTTTCAGATCTCTTCCCGATTTAGAAGGTATGCTTTCTATTTTTAGCTGATCTATGAGTTTTTGAATTGCATTTCTAATTTTGATCGGAAAATGATTTGAAATTTGCTCTACTTTTGCATAGAATGTACTATGTCTAGTCAATTTGTTGAGATCTGTGGAAAATGTTCCTTTCCTTGTATGGAAAATGTTAGTTTGGATCAACATTTTGAAATGATATTAATGATTTTGATCTGAAAATGATCTTTTTTGTCTCATTTTCCTTGTTTACTTCGTGAAAATCTTTCGGATATGATAATTTTTTTTTAGATCGATTTGGATTTATTGTTTTATCGGTTCATTTTGTTTGATTTTGATCTGTTTCTGCAATATCATGTACTTCAATTTTTAGATCGCGTGAAAATTGATTTTTTTTGAATTGCATTTCCAATTTTGATGATTTTTATGTGATTAGTGATTTTATGCTACTTATTTTAATCTTAAAAATACGATTTTCTGTCTCATCCGCTTTGTAAAAACCTTTCATTATGATAGTTTTCTTAGATTGATTTGGATTTTATTGTTTTATCGGTACATTTATTTGATTTTGTTTTTTTTTCTGCAATATTATGTGCTTCAATTTTTAGATCTGAGGATTTACTGTTTGTTAGATCAAATGTTGTAGATTTACTGTATTTTTGCATAGAATCTACTCTGTGTAATCGATTTGTTGAGATCTGTGATTTTTATAGATATTTGTGTGAGTAATGTCCTTGATTCAGTAGAATGGATCAACATTTCGTAATGAAATTGATGCTATTTAAACGCACAAAAATACTTCAAGCACTAAGCTTTATAATTCAATAAGTAAATGTCGTAGTGATCCACTTTGTTTTTTTTTTTTTTAAATTTTCGTGAAAATCAGATGTGTTTGATTGTGAATAATGTCATGTTATAGTTGATTTGTTGAGATATGTGGAAAATGTGCTTTGTATAGATATTTGTGTGAATAACGTCATTGATTTTGATAGAATGTTAGTTTGGATCAACATTTTGGTAATGATATTGATTGATGCTATTTAAAAGCACAAATTTCTTCAAGCATTAAGCTTATCTACTGAAGTTTATGATTCAATAGGTAGCGATCCACTTTGCTCTCTTTAAAATTTTGTGAAAATCAGATGTATTTTATTGTGAACATGAATAATGTCCTTGATTTAATAGAATGTTAGTTTGGATCGACATTTCGTACTGATATTGATGCTATTTAACCGCACAAATTGCTTCAAACACAGCTTTATGATTCAATAGCTAAATGTCCTAGTGATCCATTTTTTTCTCTTTGAAATTTCGTAAAATCAGATGTATTAGTTGTGAATATTAATTTTATACTTTCTATAGTGGTTTTTTAATGTAAGAGAAAACATCTTGTTGATTTCAGAAAAGATGAGAGAAATCCTTCACATCCAAGGTGGACAATGTGGAAACCAGATCGGATCAAAGTTCTGGGAAGTTGTATGTGATGAACATGGAATTGATCCAACCGGACGATATGTCGGAACCTCAGATCTGCAATTGGAGCGTGTTAATGTGTATTACAATGAAGCTTCGTGTGGGAGGTTTGTTCCCCGTGCAGTGCTCATGGATCTCGAGCCTGGTACAATGGACAGTGTGAGAACTGGTCCTTATGGCCAGATATTTAGGCCTGATAACTTTGTTTTCGGTCAGTCTGGTGCTGGAAACAATTGGGCTAAGGGTCATTACACCGAGGGTGCAGAGCTTATTGACTCTGTTCTTGATGTTGTCAGGAAGGAGGCTGAGAATTGCGACTGTCTTCAAGGTAAATTCATGGATTTGAGTAGTATGATCCAATCATGCTTAATTTGGGTAAAATATTGTGCGGTTATTGATTATTTTTCTACTTTTTTGCAGGTTTCCAAGTGTGCCACTCACTTGGTGGAGGAACAGGTTCTGGAATGGGAACCTTGTTGATCTCCAAAATCAGGGAGGAATACCCTGACCGCATGATGCTCACATTCTCAGTGTTCCCATCACCAAAGGTTTCGGATACAGTGGTTGAGCCATATAATGCCACCCTTTCAGTGCATCAGCTTGTTGAAAATGCTGATGAGTGTATGGTGCTCGACAATGAAGCTCTATATGACATCTGTTTCAGGACTCTCAAGCTTACCACACCCAGCTGTGAGTCTATGTTATCCAAATTGATAAATTTTACTTTTTTTCTATGTGCTTTGTTTATCAATGTATAGATTGAACTTACCCATTTTAAACTGGTGAAAATGCAACCATCAAAAATAATATCTGGTTATAAAGTGGCTTCTCTAGATGTACTCTTTAGGTACGTTGTCGACCTAATCTCTAGGCAGTGTTTCAGATAATCCCTAAGTTGGCATTAAATGATTCTATCAGTAATCAATGATTCATGTTTTAGTAGGAGTACTTGCTTGAGCAAAAGCTATTGAAATTCCTAAGAACCCTAGATTTCCTTGATCTGTGGTCCTCCTGTCACAGGGTCAGTTAATGTGTTATAAGTCATGGTCCCTGCTATTTATTCATCCACTCACTATAACAAGGTAGGTAAGCTGGTGATGTGGCCATTTTCCTAGTGTCTATATGTTGTTTCGGTTAACTTTTGAGCTGTAACCCACAAACCTAATCAGATACTGACAGGAAACATATTTTCACCTACAAACATGTTCATGCATGTTAATGTCTTGAGCTAGTCATTTAGCCTTGATTATGATAATTGGTAAATATGTTAATTGGTTGATCTCTTGGTGTAGTGTAGATCTTTTCTTGGCTCATAACCATTCTTGATCCTTTTCTTTTCAATTTTATTGTACTGTTATGGTAGTCAAAGTAGGAATTAAAATTTCATTAGATCCCCTTTCATTTAGTTCTTATGTAACATTGATCATCATACATAAAATCTTTTTGGATTAAAATTTTGATTCAAACTACACTCATTTTAGACGGTACTTAATTCCTTTAATTTTCACCATCCTTTTAGAGATTGTTATAGATCTTTGCTCATCTTTTCTTACACTTGCTCAATATGCTTCTACATTATGTTGCAGTTGGTGATTTGAACCACTTAATCTCTGCTACGATGAGTGGAGTCACTTGCTGCCTCAGGTTCCCGGGTCAATTGAACTCTGATCTTAGGAAGCTAGCTGTTAACCTGATCCCCTTCCCTCGTTTGCACTTCTTCATGGTTGGATTTGCTCCTCTCACTTCTCGTGGTTCACAGCAATACCGTGCACTTACAGTCCCAGAGCTGACCCAGCAGATGTGGGACGCCAAGAACATGATGTGTGCTGCTGATCCACGTCATGGTCGTTACCTTACTGCCTCAGCCATGTTCAGGGGAAAAATGAGCACTAAGGAAGTTGATGAGCAGATGATTAACGTTCAGAACAAGAACTCTTCTTACTTTGTTGAATGGATTCCAAACAATGTGAAATCCAGTGTCTGTGACATCCCACCAAGAGGTCTCTCGATGGCATCCACCTTCATTGGAAACTCAACTTCCATTCAGGAAATGTTTAGGAGGGTGAGCGAACAGTTTACTGCTATGTTTAGGAGAAAGGCTTTCTTGCATTGGTACACCGGTGAAGGAATGGACGAAATGGAGTTCACAGAAGCCGAAAGCAACATGAACGATCTTGTGTCTGAGTATCAGCAATATCAGGATGCCACTGCTGATGAGGAAGGTGAATACGAGGATGAGGAGTATGATGTGAATGAAGAGAACTGAAGAAACACATTTTATTATATGTTGTGTAGTATGTTTCTGATCTCCCTGGGTTATGAGCACATTTCTTTTTCTTATATGTTCCATATTTGTGTACACTTTACTGTGAAGTCCAGCTAGTTTTGGGCTCATGTAGTTTATCAGGAGTGAATGCTGGAGAGAGTGAGGAGGGTGGATGTCATGTTGTAGTACTGTTACCTGTTTCTGCTTAAATATTTGTTTATCTTTTCATGCCCGTTATAACGTTTAAGCCATTTGGCGTTGTGATTAGTTTATTTCTCTCTCTTCCGTTCATATTTGTTTCCAACTAGAATTTCTCAATAAGTCAAGGTTCTCTTGTTATTCGATTGGCTTGTCGATCAAGTGGGGTTATGTTATTTATTGTTCTAGTACTGGTATTAGTAAAAGTTGCATTATTTAAGGGTCAGGTGCTCTCAGTCCCCTTGTCAGGTGAGGCGCCAACATGGGTTTGCTTCTTATTAACTGCATTGCGTGCTTCATCATGTGCTTGAAGATAAGGTTCCATGTGCAATCAGCAGCTTTCATGAAGATGTTCATACCTTTTTGCACATTCGTTGTCATTGTCATAGCAAAACTAGTGGAACCCGATCATTTTTCTCCTTGCGGTCAAATTATTGGATCTAAGGCACCTAAGGGCTAAGGATGTGGCCGAAATCAGGATTCCAATCTCAGCAAGGACAAAAATGTTAGGTGATTACTTCTAGGTAGTTACTTCTTCTCTGCATAAACCTTGGAGGATAGAGTTACTCATAGTTGTGCACGATATGGCTGAAATCAGGATTCTAGCAGCGATAAAAATGTTAGGTGATTACTTGTCTGACAAAATGTTAGGTAGTTACTTGTCTGCATAAACCTTAAGAGGATAGAATTACTCATAGTTGTGAAAGTGGAGGCAGCAACACAAGCTGGCCTAAACACTACCGTTATAAAAAAAAGTCATACATTTCGTGGGATGTAGATTGGTGAGGCGAAGGGTAGTTTAGGTACTCTTTGTTTAGTTGTCTCGAAGAAGAATGGGTCTAGGAGAAAGTACTAATAAATAGGCTCTCACTATGCTTGTCTGATTCTGTGTCTCTTTGTCAATCAAAATTTTGGTTCAGGCACCTAAACTATTCAGTTGTTATTAAGTAGAATATTCAGAATTCAGTTGTTCTACTAACTTGCTAGGACTATTTTAGCTTTTGGTTATCATGTTTGAATGATCAAACAAAATGTAATACCTGAATTGAAGTTAGGTTTTGCTGGAGACATTGGGTGTGATTCTATTTACTTCTAACTGAACCAAAAGCAAGAAGGAACTGGGAGAGTGGTAGAGGGATTTCGAAGTAATTCGGTGATTTTTAGGATACTATGCCCTCTTCTGTAGGATTGTAACAGTGCAGTCCACTAGTAATATTGTCTACTTAAGGCCCAGGCTCGCACGATTTTAGAATGTGTTGTTAAGGTGCACGATTTTAAAATGTGTTGCTAAGGTATAAGATTGTTTCCTAATATACTCGGTATTTTTCGTATTTCGTTGATGTGGAATTTTCTTAGGGTGTCACGTACATCCCTAAGGACTTGAGTCCTTGCTTTTGCCACGTCTTCACCAAAGTGCACTGATACCCGATTTTGAGATTACCGTTTAAGTCATACTCACAATATATAAAAATTTGTCTACCGACTTCAGAACAACTTAAGACATGCGCTGCCTAAACTTCATATGATCAAAGTTCAGGTATATATATGGCTGAAGTTCAACCATTTTTGGTTGAATTCATTCAGTTTTTCCCGAACTTTGAGAATATGTAACTTCAAACATGTTTGTCCGAAGGCAAGCCTAACTATAGACATGTTCCTCTGAAGTCAAGCCTAAATTCAGACTCATATCTAAAATTGTTCCAAAGTAGATAGACGAGCAAAAGATTAAAGCTAAGGACAAAAATTAAATAGCAGACCAAATAGGCTACCTTGTGAAATTATTACTATAACAATCCTTTCCACTAGTGATATTGTCCAATTAGGATCTAGGCCATTGCAAACTTTAAAATGTTTCAGTAAGGTTTAAGACTTGTTTTATAATATACCCAACATCTCTCCCATATTTTGTCGATTTGTGATTTGGTTAGGGTGTCAATAATGTTGCAAGATATGTCCCATTTTTTGACTAATTAGAGCCAGCAAATCAAGCGGCAAACTTAGTTAGCACTGCATTATTTGATTATAATTGATATGATCTCCTTAGTTGGTGGATAAGGACGTTATAGCTCCCAACGGTCTCTCTCTGTCGGCAAAAAGAATTGACTCAAACAGTATGATGAATGCTTCCGTCTCAAGTGTCCCACTTAACTCAAGCAAAAATGAAATTTCACTGAAACACTAGCCAATACTTTTCTTGGGTCGATGAGCTAAGATTTATATTTATTAGCAGAATATGAGGGTGTTTGAGTTAGCTTATAAGATGGTCAAGTGTTTTGGCTATGTGTTTGGTAAATTCTAAAAGTGTTTGTAAGCCAAAATAAGCAATGAGTCATAAGTTGGTCACCCCCAACTTATGATTTTACATCTTACAAGCACTTTTGGTTTGATCAAACCTTTTACGATTTTATCCCTGATATCTTTCTATAATTGCTAAAATACCTTTTCTTAAAACAAAATTCCTAACGCCTTCCATGATTTCACTCCCTGCTGTTCTTCCAAATTTGAAATTTCCTCTACCTCTTCAACGCAAACAACAATTACAGTTCTTCATGACATTATTTGGGGTAACAAATTTCTCTCTTATATTGTTTTTAGTAGTTCTTCAAATTCCACACCAAGCATGGAACCCTTCTTAACTTGACATCAATATTGTTGATTTATGGGTTTTGTAAAACATGGAACCCCCTCCTACTTATCTATGTATATTTGTTATTGATTGCAAGAGCTAAATAAATTGGAAGATAAATAAAATATTATCGATAAACACAAAATATGTAAATTAGAAAGAAAAAAAAATTAGAAAACATGCAACCTTTGCATTTGGATGGCAACTCGTGATCCTATTGATGAGACTATTGATGATAGTTTGATGTGTTAGTTTAATTAGCGACAAAAGAAAATTGTTACGTATTTGTTTCTTCTATACAAATTTTGTGTAATATTTAAGTATGTTTTTTACCCAAAAAAAAAAATAGTCAAATTATTAATTGTTATATTATAGCTTATGATTTAAATTTTGCTTGACATAAAATAATTTATATTTATAAACAAAATTTAGATTTATCTAAAAAAAATTGTATTAAGAATAAATGAGACATAAATCATTTTGTATTTGAATTAAATAAAATTTAAATTCTTGTAAAAATCACATCGTTATTAGTGTAAATAACTTTAAGGATATTTAAGTCATTTTAACATAAAAATATGCTTATCAACACCTTTTTGTCAAACATTTAGCTGTTTATTATCAGTTTCAACACTTTTATCCAAACATATAACTGCTTATTTATTAAATCAGCTTTAGCACTTAAAATTACTTATCAGCACTTAATGCTAATCAGCTACTTTAAATCAATTAAGCCAAACGAGCTCTATATATTATAAAAGTATGGTGGTACAAATTCGTTTGTGACATGACAAAGACTTGTATCTTTGCTTGTATAAGCTTGGATGGAAGTTTTATTATTTTGGGTGGATGTCTTAGTTGTTGCCAGTTCATGGATTCATCCAAATTCCCAACTCTCTTCTTGACCTATGATGATATATAATATTCCCTACGTTTCGGTTCATGTAATCCCATATATTCTTTAATTTGTTAAAGAAAATGACTCATTTTTAATTTAAAAATAGTTTACCACCAATGTCAAAGCTTTTATGACCAATCAAATATTATGCCATGTTTGAGATTACAAGTTTCAAACATTTTATTGTCACATAAATAACATGTTTAACACTACAAAGCTATGAGTAAGGTTTGGGTACATTCTATCCTCCCCGTACCGCACATGTGGGATTACAATGAGTATGTTGTCCCTGTAGTAAACTCCAATTTTTTTTTTTTTTAAAAACAATCAGTTCTCGCTTTTCTTGCTCAGGCGCACATGTCTGAAATTTCGACCCATTTTTACGTGTAGTTCATGCATATATGCAGGATGAAGTGCACGCATACTTGGAAAAAAAAAACTTGTTAAATGGGTTTGTTATATTTGTTGTGTTTTTTGACAAATTGATGATTAAGGTTTGTTCTGTATGATATATGAAACTTATGTTTCAAATTTGAGCTTATTTAGAGTAGATTTGAGTATTGAATCATGTGTTGGATTGTTGAAATTAGAAAATAAATTATTATTTTTTGTCCAAGTGCACATGTCTTAAATCTCAGCCCCTTATTACATGTATCATGGTCATGTATGACCAAGGTGAAGACATAACAGGAAAAAATATTTTTGACAAAAAAATAATTCAAACACACATGGCTGAAATTTTAGTCTTATTTTACATGTACTTCAGTTATGTACGACTGAAGGTGAAACATGAAAAAAAATAGACATACATGACTAAAAATTTGAACCAATTTTTATGTACCTTAGTAAAAAATATCCAAACTGTCTTGGGAAGCCATACCAAACATTATACAAAAACATTTGAAGTTTGGCCTTCACAAAGCCACACTTTTCAGACGCTAATGTTGAAGTTGCCAAACTTGAAGTGGTTACTAGTGCAAAAACAAACAAACAAAAAAAAAAACATGTGCACTTGGACAAAATAGGGTATTTGTGTACTTTCCCCAGTGAAGATCAAACAATTTTCCTACAATTTATCTATTAGATTAACAGACCCATTGAGACTCAAGCAAAACATTTGATTTGAAAAAAAGTGGAGTATTATTTCAAAGGAAAAGGACTCACAGTGGTCATCAGAAATTTGACCTATGTTTGGACTTAATATCCTGAATTGGCCGTTCGGCCCAAAATATTGCCAAGCGCTAGCCTGGCAGCCCATTCACCACGAAAAAATCAGAGCCCATTGCCCATTCACCACGAAAAAAATCAAACTTTTTGTAGCGACTTTAATCGCCACAAAAGATCGAAAAGTTGTCACTAAAATGTTCGCTGCAAAAAGAACAGGATCGAAAGTCGCCATTAAAGATTGATGAAAAAAATTCATATTGAGTCTTCAAAAAATATCCCAAAACATGTATAATATGTGTATAATTAGTAAGTATACGTTAATTGAGCTTTCAAGAAATATCTCAAAACATGTATTATATGTGTATAATTAGTAAATATACATTAATTATACATTTATTAAAAAGAAATTATACACCAATGATACATTTTCTAATTATACGTTGATTATATATAAATTATACAATAATGATATATTTTCTATACATATGCAGTAGTGATATATATTCTATATAACAATGATACAGTTTCTATACATATGATACATTTTCTATGCATATACAGTAGTGATATATATACAACAATGGAATTATTTTGAAAAGACTAAAAAAAAAAAAAACTTGCAAGATTCTTGGGCCATCATGTGTCAATAGTTTCACCCGGATGGCAGTTTGTGTCCTTTTCCCTTATTTCAATGCAATTTGAAATGAATGTGTATCCATTGGGCTCTATTGGATCAATCTGATAATGTAGGCTTTAGTAGTCTAAGCCCAAATCGAGAATCGTATGCTTAGCCCATTTATTTCTTTCTCGTCTTCTGCTTGGAAAATATTCAGTTTTTTTTTGTTTTTCCACTTAGTATATTATTTCAGTCACAGTCCGAGGCGGCCTAGGAGGTAGTCTTTTGAATATAGATTCACCTAAGTTCAGTAATTTTCGACATGAAATATAGATATACATATAAAACATCTACTAAACTCTCAACTAAGACTATATCTAAATTTATAATTTTAACAGTACAAAAATTCAGTGTTAATAACCTAAAGATTGAAGCCATTAAGTTTAATAAGCTGTAACAAAAAAATCTTATTTCAAATAGTACATCATCGAATAAAAATAGATGAATACGCTTCTACCGAGTGAATTTACTTATATTTGACTAAACTATATGTATAGCTGTCCGGAGCAGAAAAAATTATTACTCCCTCCGTTCACTTTTACTTGTCCACTATTTCAAAAATAAATTTTCACTTTTACTTATCCACTTTCACATATCAAGAGAAAAATAATATGTTTTTCCTGTTTTACCCTTAACATTAATTACTCATTTCAAACCATTTTCGAAATCTAATACAATTATACATCAATTAATATGGATATTATGATAAAATATGCACTTCATTTATTATTTTTTTAAAAGCGTGCAAAGTCCATAGTGGATAAGTAAAAGTGAACGGAGGGAGTACTATTTTTTATGCATTTTGGAATTTGCTTTCTTGGACAAATTAATAAGCATCCTATTTTAGTTTAAAATTGATGGAATCGATTATTAAAAAAAAATGCTGACAAATATCAGAGGAAAACTTGTTATTTCACTTTTTCTTTTAGTTTAATTTCATTAATAATGGATGGAAGATCATAAGAAGATACCTAAAGAGGGAGGAAAAAGAGGAAAGTGTATTTGGTGAAACACCAGCTAGCATAGATTATTAATTTGACGTTAAGATATTGAGTTTGACAAAAACAAGTGGAGAAGTTGACTAATGTAAAGTTTTCTTTCAATCTATTTAAAATTTTCTGTGGTTTTCTTGTGAATAATGTGGGCTAAGATTTGAAAGCATTAAATTAACCACCAAATATTGAGTATACATTTTTCTTAAGAGCCTTCCACTGTTGACCATATTCCTCACACAACAAATAAACTAATAGGCACTAGCCCTTAGACTAAACTTCAATTTTTTTCATGAATAAAGTTGACTTTCCTTTACCCAACAAATATAATTTCCATTAGGTTGACCAAAATATTTTAGCTCTTTTTATGGAAAATTTTATTATGCCTTTTTTTTTTTTTGATGTACATTTTTCAGGGACAACAGAAATACACTCTAATTAGGTATTATAAAAATAAAAGTAAAGTATAACAAATTAAGGTACAACTAGACATACTTGTAAAAATGCAAAAATGTAATAATTGGGAAAAAAGCACATATAGCCAATTTTAAGACATCCGTTTAAGATAAATCCAAAGTTTTTAAAATTTTGCAAGCTAGCCGTTTTGAATCAATTTTAGGCGCGCGAGTCTGTTTTAATTACTAAGAGTGTAGAAATCCATCTACATTTTAGAAAAGGTATCTGATAAAATTAAAATATTTTTGTAAGTATGAGAAACCTAAATTAATGATGAAAAAGTTTTAATTATGAATACACAAAAAATACAAATATTAAAAAATTTGGAATAACATTTTCTTGGAGTTGGGCACGTGCGTAGCACGGGATCTTCTTATTGTAGTTGTTTTGGAACACCTAAGAAAATTTATTTACTCTATATCTGCCATATGATTGAGGTTATTTCCCAATTTTAGAGAGGAACATTTAGAACTGATTACAATATTGAATTAAAAAGATGAAAGAGATCTGCAAAACCAACTGTGAAATGAAATTGTGACTTCTGTTGGGTTGCATTTGTAAATTATGAAATAAGAAATCTGAATAAAACAAAAAGGTGGTTGTGCAATAAACTTATTAATTTGGGAATTTATTCAAAATCTATAACATACATGTATCTTCTCCAATAGAATAAGAATAAAAAAAACACGTTCAACGATTTGCTTTTTCCACACACAGGTTTTAAATTAGTTCTTTGAAAAGCCTAACACTTTGATTTGGAAAAATAGGTATTTTGGCCCTTGAGTTATAACTTTTTTATTTTGGTCCCTATATTCTTTGTCTTTACACATTTAACCTTTAATTGATCTAAATTTGTAATTTTGATCTTTAAGTTTAATGGAAGCTAAATACTGAACGAAATCTTAAGCAAATTAAAACTCGATAATATTGGGTGTTTAGACGAAGTCTATGCTTTCATTTTCCTTCCCTTCCAGCTCTGCTTATGTTTTTTATTTTCTGTTTTTAAATAATACTTTTTAATGATTTAACTTCTAAACTACATATTCAAATTAATTAAAAGTTAAATATGCATAATTTGTTTCCTTCTCATCACTATTGTCAAAATATCAAATTTCTTTTTTTTAAAACACCAGGATATGATTTTCCCTAAGGCACCGATGGACCAACACCTTCGTATACATATCACTCAAACTTTTAGATTCACAACGTCGAGTATTTGCATTTTACATCTCATGACTTGACATGTAGACGACGATATCGACAACTTTAAAGATGTAATCTTTTCTTATTCACTTGTGCTGTATTTGAATAAAACATGGACCAGGTTCATAATACGTAATAGCTGGAGGATTGAAATCACTAGTTTCCTTTAGTTTTTTTGTGGTGCAGATAGAAAGAAGTTGATGTCCACCAAATATATTCACTCCTAAATGACATAAAACTCCTTTTGTGACCTTCAATAGCATAAATTCATTTCCCTATAAAAACCTGCTTTATAATACTAATTACTAGCAGTAGATAATGTAAGTAAAAGTGAAGTTCAAAAACAATTTCATTCAGTATACATTAGTTATTTCCCAACTTCAACTTGAATGTTCACCTCTAATTATTATAACAAAATAACAACATACCCAGTGTAATTTTACAAATAAGGTCTGAAAATGATAGAATGCACGTAGACCTTACTCCTACCTCGTGGAGGTAGAGAGCCTGTTCACCTCTAATTATTGCTAGTCAAAATAATGTCTTTTTTATTTTTATGAATACTACGATTTGCCTTTGTTTTTATAGATAGAACTACATAATACATGTTAATCCATAATTGCATCTTATTATCAGTTTTCACACATATTATTTGAGTTTTTCTTACTTTACGTCTTCTGATAAAGATTAAAAAAAGTATAATATAGTGTGATTGGAGAATTTCAATAGTTACAATTTTTAACAAATAATTTAATTTGTCATGACAGATTAATTTCAATAAAATGATATGTATATGTATGTTTGGTGTGATATGTTCTACAAACTAAAAATTGAGAAATACATGGAGTTCTATTTCAATTGGAGGACATTTCCATGCCCAAATCCCTTTCAGTGCAATGGATGAAAATCAATCAAATGGACCCAAATTCAACCCAAAATTTCTCTTGCCTTTGCGATAGGGTGGGCACAGTTCGGCCAACCCGAAATCCAAATCAAAATCCGAACTTTTTAAATATTTGGTTTGGATATTTGGATTATGGATTTGACTTCGGATTTTATTTTTAAAATTTATGGATTTCGGATTGGATATGGATTTAGTACTACGGATTTTTGGATATTCGAAAATCCAAATTTTTTATACCTTATATCTAGCCCAACATATATCATATGTGCCCAATATTAATAAATCTAGTTTCTAAAGGTCCAATAGATTAGTACCTAAGGCCCTACCCATTAAAATATTAAGTCCAATATATAATTCTCTACTAAATCAAATATAATATAGGGTTTCTTATTTCTCAAGTCTCAAAAGTCTCACGTTAGTGTCACCCATGACAGAGTTCTTTGTTATTTTTCCAGATGACTACTTAGATTTTATTTCATTCATTTCCACTTTTTCAGAATGTTTTTATTTGGTATGGATTTACTATGTAGGACATGACTTGGATTTGTTAATCCTAATTTGAACTGGAAGACTTTTTTTTACTGAGCAATTATGATTTAGATTTACCTCTGTGAAACTAACACATGAATTTCGTTCCTAATAAGTTTGTCTTAAGTCTCAAGAGTCAAATCCGAAACTCCGAAATATTCAAACCAAATAATCCGAAACCGAACTTAAAATATCCATCCAATTTGAACTTATTTGGATTGGATTTGGATTGTAATTTCTTCAATCCGAAAACCGAATATCCAAACCGAAAATTTCATATCCAATCCGATGGCCCGAACGCCCACCCCTACTTTGCGACGTCCATTTTGCCGTTAACAAACATGTTTTTAGCTAATGAAATGCCGAATTTAAATTAAAGCAGAAAATCAAGTATTACTAATTTTTGTTTCTTTGAACTGGTTTTAATACCCGCACGATGCATCGTAAATACATTAAATGAAATTAGTCGTAGATATTATCTTACTTTTTTAGCAAATTAAATTTTATTGCTTCATACCGATTTTATTAATTAACTAATTGTTTTTCTGTCGCATGCTATGTACTTAAGAACAAAACTTTATAAATTAAAAGGCAGGTAAAGAGGCGATGTGTCGATGAATATTTTTTGAACAGAATTTTCATATTTTGCATCACATTTACTATTGAAATCTTAATTTTTTTTATGCTTCACACTTCTATACATAATAACAAGGTTCACCCTCCTATAATATTCCAACAATCATTTTTCTTGATCATTTTTAAAGAGTCCTTCAAAAGTAATATTTTTAATTTGTGTAGTCTTGACATTATTATCAATATTCAGATCAAACTTATCTTCTTGCACCAAATAGGGACCATGCTATTAATTTGATTTTGTGAATCCTTAATATTGAGAAGGATATATAGCTTCATCGAGGAGATACTCGTATAATCACTAAAGGATGTGGTGCAACGGATGCGGTTGTTCCTCCCTTAATCGAAAGTTTTGGGTCTGAGCCCCAGGTGTGGAATTCTTTATAAGGAGTGTTTCCCCCTGAATGGAGCCCCACACGGTGAATTCAGATATAGTCGAGCTCCAATACGAATACCTAACACCGAGTGATAAACCAAAAATAAAATACTCATATACGAGCAATATAGGTTCCTCCATGACCTGTTGTGCTGGATATTCAATTTTTGAATGGGAAGAATAACTGAAAAAATCAAAGTATAGACTAAGGTTGCCAAATTAGGTTTAGTATTTTAATTTCCAAAATTTCTACATAAAATTTGTTAGAAAAATATTTATTATATTGTGGGTCAATTTATTTAATCTAATAATAACGTAAGATAATTATACACGAACACTGCACAAAGTTTATATGGAGAAAATAAACTCAACCACATAATAAACGTGTAGCGAATTGCGAAAGCGCTGATCATTTCGACACGTGGCAGTGTAATGTTTTCTTACGCGTAGTGCAGAGATTTTTTTTTTAAGAGGCTGTTTGAGATAAGATCAGATACTATCCCATCACCAAAAACATTACAACCAGTGAGGCATAAATATCACATGATATGTGAGGGAGTATTTTATTATAATTATATTGTGAGCCACATCACTTTATGTTCTTCCTCCTCTTTCTTTCTTCTTCCATGTTTTTTGTCTTTTTTTTTTGCATTAATTTTAAAATCAATTCTATTATACGCAAATCAAATTTTTTAAAGATATTTTTCCGTTTTATTATTTATCTTTTCCATTTTTTCTTAAAAAAAAATCAGTTAAACTCCGTAAAAGTTTAAAAGAAAATAATTGGCACTCCAAAAAAAAAAAATTAATGCAAAAACTGATAAGTAAAAATGAATGTAGGATGCTTTTAAAAGTAAAATCACCTTAGAAAATTTATTGGAACTCTTTTTTTCCTTTTTCTTTTGGTAAATATTGTTCAAAGTTGCTACATTCTGTACCCGAGAAATTCAAAGTTTTAAGTGTCATCAAAGTACACCCTGAATTTAGTAGTGTGCAAAAATCGATTTAACCGATAAACTGAACCGAAAAAAAAAAGTTATTGGTTTAGAAATCTATTTAGTTAATGATTTTTTAAGTTCTAAGTTCACTCGATTTCAAATTTTAAGTTCATAAAACTTAGAACTTAAAAAATCATTAACCAAATAGATTGCTAACTCAATAACTTTTTTTTTTCGGTTCAGTTTATCGGTTAAACCGATTTTTGCACACCACTAAATTCAGGGTCTACTTTAATGACACTTAGAACTTTAAATTTCTCGGGTACAGAATATAGCTTCATATTTGGCTATCAATTTTTACATTAATTTTTTTTTTAGTGCCAATTAGTTTCTTTTAAACTTGTACGGAGTTTAACTAATTTTTTAAGAAAAAATTGAAAGGTAAATAATAAAACGGAAGAATATCTTAAAAAAATTAATCTACATATAATAGAATTGATTTTAAAATTGATGCAAAACGAGAAAAAAGAGAAAAGAGAAATGATAAAAAACTTGGAAGAAGAAAGCAAGAGGAGGAACAACATAAAGTGATGGGCCCATAATATAATTATAATAAAATATTTTCTCACATACCATGTCATATCTATGCCTCATCCGTTATAAAGTTTTTCTCCCATCACTATTGAAGGTGTTGTCCTACTACATTTTTAAACTTTAAAAATAAATAAATTAATATTACGATAATATTGACACTAACAACAATAATTCTTTGAAAAAACGTGTCAATGGTAAGTGCTCACTGGCTAAAATTATTGTCAGTTGTTACTTAAAAAAAAAAAAAAAAAAAAAAGTCAGGCGCATAAAGCACCGTAGAACTATCTTAACTAAGACACAAAAAACGATACGTACTAGGGATTCTATGTAGGCGTTTGGCCGTCAAAATTGAAACCATGGTTCAAACTAGCGTTTGGTCATCAATTTTTAGTCATGGTTTGAAATTATGATTTGAACTCAAATCATTCAAACAAGCTTGGTTTGGGTTTGAAACTATGGTTTCAACCTTTTTAAATATAAAATTTAACCCATAAGTTAATATTTTATAAAAAAAATCCATAAGTTGGTAAATATTTTTAACAATTACTCTCATCAATCATTTACCAATCTCATTAACTTACACCAACCTTTATTTATGTCTATCAATCTTTAATTTATGTGGGAAGATTATATTAAATAGTAATTACATTACTATTCATGTTAAATTTTCGATTTTATTGAAGTAAAGTTTGATTAATTGATGTTGCATTTTTTAGAAAAGCCTTCTAGTAGTGTATTAATTTTGTTATAAACTATGATTTGCTCATTCGGTAAGATTGTATAAGAATTGAGAATGTTTTGATAATTTTCACAATTTGTGGAATTTTTATGTCTATAGGAGAAAATACAACTTAAAATATTCAAATTGTATGTCCAAACCTGGTTTCAAACCATGTCCAAACGGGGCCTATAATTGATTTCGTGAAGGGATTGAGTCGTTGAGATAGTTTAGATTAAGGATTTAACTTATATTGTTATGTGATCAGTTCATTTTAATTTGTTATGTAAGCCTATAATGAATAATTACTTTATTTTTATTACCCAATAAGGGTTGTTGTCGAAAAAATAGGGGTTATTACTGAGAGTTATACGTACTTGTTATCATAAGTTATTTAACCTGATGATGAAAATATGTCATAAATTGTTGTACATAAATAAATTCTTAGATTATACTGCTAGTAGTTTATTCGAAAGCCTAATGCGGATGCTTAGTAATATATATCTTTAAGTTCTATCATAATCTAATAATTTAGTCGGTAATCGTTTATATATAAAAAGTACTACTATTAAAGTACTATATGACTATGAGCCCGTTTGGATTGGCTTATAAGTTGCCTATAAGTTGCTTATAAGCTGTTTTTAGCTTTTTTGAGTGTTTGGCTGGCCAGCTTAAAGTCATTTTGTGCTTAAAATAAGCTAAAAAAAATAATTGGGTCAATTTAATTTAGCTTATCTAAAGCAGCTTATAAGCTGAAAACAACTTATAAGCCAAAAAAAATAAGTTGGGCTACCCCAACTTATTTTTTTTGACTTATAAGCTGTTTTCAGCTTATAGGCATAAGCCCATCCAAACAGGCTCTATGAGTATTGACAAACTTCAACATGCATCATTTAATTTTTAGCTCTTTGATGGTGAAATTTGATGATACTGACGTAATATAAGATCTTTTGGTAAGGAAATTAATATGTAGTTTTAACAGCTAATATTAGGAAATTAGTTCGTTTAAGAACTAAATGGCTTCGTCTAGCAAAATAGGTGCTCGAATAAAATTTATCAATAACTTATTAAAGAGAAATTGCTTATTTGCGTGAACTATATAACAATACAATATGTCGTAGATGACAAGTTAATGTGCTACAAACCGGAATGTACAAGTCTTCCTTTTATTAAATATTTAAACGTGTAATGATTTTTGAGATAATCTTGAGTCCTTTAACAGAAAGTGTTAGTCACGTTTCATAACTTCAAGTAATCGCTGTTCTTATTTTCTTTCTTACCGATTAATGTGGCAGGATTTCAGGTACTGTGGTTACAAACTACAAGTTACAACTATGCCTGCAATTAATTACTTCCCTTACAAATCAAATTACAAATGATAAAATTCTGAATTTAAATTATACACTGACAATATAAAAAATATTTATATTATTAAATTAACTTAATTAGTCACAATATATTATTTTCATATACACTGGCAATATAAAAAAATTTTATATTATTAAATTAACTTAATTAGTCACAATATGTTATTTTCATTTTCCAAGAAAAAAGTCTATAAACTAACAGCGCACAAAATTTAAAGTCAATTACTCACTCAAAAGAAAACATGTATATTGTCAAATTGTCATACACATCACACATGTACTTAGGGCCCCATCTTTGTTACGTAAGAAATTACTCACACGCTAGTGACGCTAAAAAACGCTTCTATCTAATGATAATTCAAAATTTAAATCCTATGAATTTGAATTTAACATTTTATCATAAGTCATTTAATTAATTTATTGAGTCTGAAGATGAGCTTTTTGTGATAACTAGTAAAATTACTGTCATATGATCAGGAAGTCATGGGTTTCAATCGTGGAACAACCTGTTGTAGAAATGTAAGGTAAGTCTGCATATAATAGACATTTGTGGTCCAGCTCTCTCACATAGTGCCACACATAGCGGGAGCTTAGGGCATCGGGCTACCTACTAGGTTTAAAATTAATTATTTACCTTAACTAATAACTTTAACATATATATAAATTTTGAGCCAAAATTATTTTCAAATGAATCATAGCTTAGTGTCTACATTCGCCTCTAAAAAATAGTCTCTTACTCCCTCTGTCCCAATTTATGTGATGCTATTTTCAATTTGGTCTATATCAAGAATGTTACCTTTCATATTAAAGAAAAATTAACTTCAAAATTCATTTTTATCCATAATGAAATGATTTACAATCACACATATATCCGTGCTGATTTTAGCAGAAGTTTTTTTAAAAAAGATTGCTTTTTTTTTAAAATATTGTGTCTAGTCAAATGGTGACATATAAATTGAGACGAAGGAAATAGTATAATTTTGTGCAAAATCAAAACTTATTACACTAATGTTTTTTTTTTCTTCCGAACAACCGTGACCACAAAATTATCATAATTAAAACGCGTGGACTGTACTTTCTTGATCACTAACAGATCATCTTGAATATCAGTTGACTTTGAATAAGTTATTGGCAAAAACGTAACTATTTGCCACTGTTTTGGGCATGTGTTCAGTTCACACGTAACAACGTTCAGAAACTTGGGTTAGGTGTAATAAAGATTAAAGAGATTGATTGAGATGCTGAAAAAAAAAAAAAAAAAAAAAAAAGATTGATTGAGATTGCAAATTACCACGTGAATAGTGAGCCAAAATTCTTCTGAGGTCCAATTTTATTTTCCCTAACAAAAAGCTCCAAAAAAGATTATCCTATGTAAATTTTTGTCCTTAAACTTTGCGAATGGGCAGAATTATCCCTTTGACTTTTGTTGTTAGCCCATATGGGTGAAATCTAGTCACTTTGATAAGGACATGGATGGGAACGAGAAAAATATTAACTAAGGGCAAAATTGTTCTATTGCGTGTAGTTTAGAGGCATTAATTACAGGGTTACTTTTTAGTTTGTTTCTTTGTTTGTTTACTTTAATTTCTTTTTTATTTCTATTATTTTAATTTATTTTTTATTTTTTATTTTTTTTTATTTTTATTTTTTAAAATATATTTTTCATTTCCTTTCTTCTCATTCTCAATCTTTACTTCTTTAGGTTCCATGTAATTGCTCGTATTTTTTTATTTTTTTTATTTTATTCATTTAGCATAACCATGTTATTATTCAAATTTTTGAAACTACATCTCTTAATATTGGAAAAAATGAGTCATTAACAAACCTGGCATATAACGAGTGACGTTATTAAAGTAGAATTTCGTTGTGAATGAGGTTATAGACTTATATTTTCCTTTTTTTTTGAATTATTTACTTAGGTTACGTTGGAACTTACTTATGTAATGTTGAAATTTGATATAAGAGTATTATGTTAAACTTTTTCTTTTGGATTTTGAATTTAGGTTATATTTTCAATTTTAAGTTATTTGCTTCCACATTGCATATTGTTTATTTTTCACTTACATTTGATGGATTTTTTGTGTCAAACATTTTAATAATGTTATGGCATTATATTTATAAATATTATAAACATCCAATTCATGACGTTCTCACAAAAAAAAAAAGTCTTCTTTTAAGTTTTATAATCAATTAAAATTAAATATTATTAATTGGAAAAATATATATCAATTATTTTTTACAATATTAGTTACAAATATATGATTATTAATAAATATATTTTCAACAAAAAATGTGTTATTAAATAACTAATTTAATATCATTTATAAAGGCAAATATCTTTTAAATATTAATTTTAAATTTTTTATAATTAAGTTTTATTTTTAAATAAACTAACTGTGTAATTACACTTGTGTAACCAAACAGAACACTTGTAATTACACTGTAATTACGTTATGACAAATAAACAGGTCGTTGTAATTACACTACTGTGTAATTACTAGGTTGTGTAATTACTACCCTAGTAATTACACCAATTTCAATTACTAGGTGGCTTTCCAAACAGGCCCTAAGTGAATGTGGGTTATCTCTAACAACCTAACATTTTAATGAGATGATAATACATGTTGATGTGATATCAGAACTGGAAAAGCAGCAAAGTCTCACCCCACCTATTAAAAAAATCTCGTGCTTAGCTTAAGTAAATGAATTTTTGCTCTAACTCTAACTAACAACTTAAAGTGTTAGATGAGAGACTTCCATATAACCGTAAAGGTTATCTAATCTTAAGTTGGGGATAAAAGTATTATTTAGGCTAAGTGTTGTTAGTCTATAACGATAACGTCATATGGTGCCTTTATGATCAGATTTTGCTAAGCCAAGAGATATTTCAAGGTTAATGGTTTCTCAAAGAATTGTCCACTTCTGAACCAATCAAAGTTAAAATGGAAACTATAACTTGATTACATCTTTTGTAGTTATTGCCTAATGTTCATTTATGTAGGAATTTGGATATGACCAAATTTTCCTTAATTGTGATCGTATTAAGTATTCATTAACTATTTAGAGTACCGTGTGTAATGTGTATATCCATCCATCCAACAAGAAAACCAGGGTGTGTTTGGTTTAAAGAAAAATATTAGCCGCGGAATTTATTTTTTTTGGAAATAAATATTGTAGGTAGAAAATATTATTTTAACGGTATGTTATATATAAAAAGGGGAAAGATCAGGCATGTTAGCTCAAACCAAAATAATTATCCGCGCATACCCCCATTACTTTCATACCCCCCAGAAAAAATCAAAAGTATTTACCAATATGCCCCTCAATTATGATACCAACATGATTTATAAATATACTGAGATGGTATCATGGAAGATGCTTCAGTCCTTCTCTCAGTTCTCCATGATACCATCATGGTATATACATATACTGAGACAGCATTATGAATGATCATGTTCATTTATTAAAAATGACACACTTTTCTCGAAAAAAAATCACTATGATACCATCATCTTATATACATATACTGTGATGATATCATGGAGCACTGCTTCAGTCCTTCAATGAGACACTCCTCAGGAACATGGTACCATCGTGGTATATAAATATATTGAGATGGTATCATGGAGGACTGCTTCAGTCATTCTCTTAGTCTTCCATGATACCATTATGATGTATAAATGTATTGTGATGATATCATGGAGGAAGGAGCTTGGGCAAGGAGGGCACGTCGGGTAATTAGTTTGGATTGGTTTGGGCAGAAGAGAAAATAGTTTGGGAGGGGCATGGGCGGGAAATTAGTTTGGGTTGGGCGGGTAATTAGTGATGTTTTCCCTATATAAAACACTATGAGGGGTGGGGGTAGGGAGGGATGATGGGGTATGGGGAGGTGGTGTTGGGAGTTTGGAGGAGACAATCCGAATAGAATACTATTTATCTGACTTGTTTTCTCTGTTTTCATCGGAAAATTTTATTTATCTTAATTTGTAGGGAGCTTGTTTTCCTTAAAAATATAATTTCTATAATAAATGATAAAATTCGAGAATATTTTTCATAATATATTCTTATCCATACCAAACACACCCTTGGTATACCTAATTTAAGATATCAATGTTAGGTTGGCATAGGATCTCTTTATTGTAACAAGATAATGTGAGTCTTTAATTCACCTCAATCTCATCATTTAATTTCTTTTTAACATCTTCAATTACTTTTTAAAAATTATAATAATAGCATTAACTAGTAATTAATTGTTTAGTAAATTGAGATTTTAGTTTTCTACTTTAAATGAAAAATAAAACACGATGGAGCGAGAAATAACTAGAATTGAAAAGGAAAAACAATCTAACATGATGGAGTGAGGTGGATGAGATTAAAAAAGACAAGGAATATATGAAGTTAACGAGAGAGAAATTTAAGTGAGACAACACGAGTCAAGATAACATTCTAGGGAAATAAGACGTCATTCGCTCCGTAGTTAAAAAATAAATAGTCAATTTTCTAATATAATTACTTTTTCTTTTTTCTAGTTAAGTTAATATAAGAATAAATGAAGTACCAACTAAATATTATGATATACAAAACAAAAAAGGGCAATGCGGAAAAATATAACATAATAGAGAGGGTGGGATGAACTAAAAAAAGAGCGCAAGGAGAAAAAGTTTAAGCGATACAAACGAGAATAGACAATATTCGAAAGAAGAAAAACGTCATCCGCTCTGCAACTAAAAGATTTAAAGAGTCAAATTTTCTTGATATAATTATCTTTTATTTATTTTAAAATAATGCAAGAATAAAAAAGATCTAACTGAAAAATCTAATTAGATGACAATAATCACATCACTGAAATACAAATTTGTAATATTGTGATTTAAATTACAGTAACATCTTAATTAAACTTTAAAAATGAAAAAGAAATAATCTAACATGATGGAGCGAAGTGGGATGAGACCAGAATATACAAGGTTCATATAATGTAAACGAAAGAAAAAATTAAGTGGAAACTGGACGAGTCAGATAACATTCAGCTACAGATGCTGTCATTTGTTCCACAATTAAAAAAAATCTAAAAAGTCAATTTCCAAATGCAATTACTTTTTCTTTTTCTAGTTTAAGTTAATAGAAGTACCAAATAAGATTAATCTCGTTACTGAAATAAAAATTTGTGTATGATATTACTATGATGTACAAAACAGAAAAAAGGACATAATGTAGGAAAATCTAACATAATAGAAAAGATGGATGAGTAAAAAAAAAGTAACGGAAATTTGATTTAAATGGGAAAAAATTAAAGCGTGACAAAACTAGAATGGACAATACTCGAAATAAATAAAAACGTGTTTCATTCCGCAATTAAGATTTAAAAACGGTTTAAAACAAAAAAAAAACCTAACTGAATAATAGAGTCGGATAATAATAATCACATCATCAAAGAGGCTCCACACACCCTTCTCTGTGGGCTTTAGGAATCAAACCGCACCAAATTCGCACACAGGCCTGCTACCGGGCAGGACCAAAACATGAATATGTTGAATTGGGACGAGAAAGGATCTAAGCCAACCAACAAGTACAAATTTTGTAATATTGTGATTTAAATTTTAATAACATCTTAAAAATCACTTCAACTACTTTCTTCCGAAAAAAAAAACTCTATGATGTAAATAAGAGAAAATTTTAAATGAGACGAGAAATAAAATTCTAGATAAAGAAGGTGTTATTCGTTTCAAAGTTAAGAGATCTAAAAGGTCAATTTTCAAATGCAATTACTTTTTCTTTTTCCAGTTTAAGTTAATAGAATAATAAAGAAATTCTAAATGAATAATAATAAATATTACAATAATGATCGTTGATGAAATACAAATTTATGTCTAATATTACTACAATTTACAATGCAGAAAAAGAACATAATACAAGAAAATCTAACATAGTTAGGGTTTACAACGAGAATAAAACAAGCAACTTAAACATGATATAAATGAGAGATGTTTTTTTAAACGAGACTAAACGATAATGGATAATACTCAAAATAAAAAAAGGCGTATTCATTCCGCTAAAAAAAATTTAATCATCAGTTTATAATATATCGATTTAAAATAAAAGAGACCTAACCGAATAACAGAATTAGATAACAAAAATCAAACCACGCTAAATTACAAATTTGTAATATTATGATTTATATTGTAGTAAGGTAACATCTTATTTACATTTTCTTCAACAACTTTGTCCTTCCCAAAAAAAAAACAAAAAAAAGGAAACAACTTCAAAGCAAAGATAGAAATCACTTCCTTGAGCTTTTATTCATATATAATTTATTTTTCTTTTCATTATCTCCATGGGTTTTGTCCAAATGAAGAAAATTGACTCTTCTATGAACCTCCTCCATGTGTGATGATCACCCCACCTACCCCGCTATCCACCCCCACCCCCACACCACCCCTCAAACCCAACAAAGAGAAAACAATACTTTTTCTTCCTTTCTTTCAAGCACCTTGTATTGCATTTTCGAGAGAGAGACTGAAAGAAATATTATACAATTAAATAATCAAAGAGAAATAAGGTAGAAAGAAATAGAGAGAGAGAACATTTCTTATTATACTTTAACATATATTCTTCTTCTCTGGATTTTTTTTTCTTTCCAATCAGCATAATTTTCTCTAGATTCATCCATTGATTTGCCAAGAATATTTTTTGTTCTTACATCTCACCTAAATCTTCATCAAATCTCTACTTTAAAAAAATCTCCATCTTTTTTTTTTTGTTTTTTAAAGTTTCAACATATGACAAACCTAAATAGCCTATAAAAATTTATCTCAATTTGTTTCTGTCAGATTGCCTTTAAACTGATTCTATACAGTTTTGATCATCTGTAAAAGTAACTGATTTTTATTTATTAGTTACCACAACTACCCTTATGGGTCAAAACTGAAAAAAACCAGAGGTTTTATTGCTAAAAAACCCTTTTTTTTTTATTAGATTTTGTGTCTTTTTTTTTGTTGGTGTAATCAAGATTGGATAAAGATTGAATTTTGATAATTGGGTATTGATAAAGATTTGATTTTGTGATCTGGGGTTGATTTTTTGGTCCTAAATCTTCAGTTATGGCTAAGAGTCTTGATAAATGGAGGGATTATTTTAGGACAGCAAATTCAGATATATTTGATATAATTGAGCATGCAGTTATGGTAGCAGCTGTTGATTGTCCAAAAGAGTTTAAATTAAGAAGAGATAGAATTGCTGAAATGTTATTTACTTGTAAATTCACTATGTGTTTTGGTTGTGATAAAGTTGAATTAAGTGTACCAATTGTTGCTGCTAATGATGATGATGATGAAAAAAAGGTTAAGAGTGAAAATGAGTTTGGTGGTGTTAGTAAAGAGAGCAAAGCTAATAGTAGTATTGATCAACATGTTGAAAATAAGAGTAATTTTAGTTATGGTGAAGCTGAGGCATTAACTGAGGAAATTGAAGAAGAAACACAAACTTTTGGTGAGGTTATGAGGATCAAAGATGTTATTGATCACAGCCAAGCTGAGGTGAATTTCTATTAACTTTTAATTATACAGTTCATTTGAAGTATTTTTGATGTATTTGGATTTGTTTACACAATAATTGGCCTATGTCTCTTGCCGATATACATAGATTATACACTGTTATACAAATACTATACATGGATTTGAAGTATTTTGCTGTATTTGGATTTGTTTAGTCAATAATTGGACTTTGTGTAGATGAATTTGAAGTTTCTTTTGTTATGGGGTTGATCAGGAGGAAGAGTCTTTTATAATTGAGCTTAAATGTTGTTAGTTTTTTTAAAATATTTGGTGTTGACTGACATAACAGTGGGGACTTATGTGGTTGAATTTGTTGTCCATTCTATTTTATGTACTAGTGTCTATAACTGGAAATCTTTATGCTTTTCATATCTATTAACTTGTGATTAGTACTCCATTGGAATTATTTTTGCTGTATTTGGATTTGTTTACTCAACAATTGGACTGTCTATAAGTAGATTTTAAAGTTCTATTTTTAGGATTATTAGACACTAGGAAGAAGAATCGCTGATAATTGAGCTTAAATGTTGTTGGTTTTTTCAGAACTTCTGGTGTTGTCTGACATAACAATGGTGACTTTTGTGGTTGAATTTCATGACCATTGTATTTTCTGTACTAGTGTCTATAACTGGAAACCTTTATGCTTTTCATTTCCTTTTTCCCCCTTTTGTTCTTTTGATCTAGTTGAACAAGGCTGTTGCTTTCTTTAGCTTTAAAAAAATGTATTGAAACTACTTTTTGATTTCTATCGTTTGCAATTTCACTTGCATAGTTGAGGGAATTAGTTAGTTTTGGGTATTCTGTAATAATCTGGTTTTGATTGATTGTTCTTTCGACAGTCTGGAGAGTTATTTGAGTGCTTAAGAAGGCTTCAACTAATGGCTTTGTCTGTGGAGACCTTGAAGGTTTGATCTTTTGCCACCTCCAGAATTTCATCCGCCATTTGTTTTGATATTGCAGTTTTAATTCTTTAATCTCATTTCGCATTTTCTTTTGGGCGTAATTAATTGTTTCTATGTTTCAGGCCACAGAGATTGGAAAGTCAGTTAATTCTCTCAGAAAGCACAACTCAAAGGATATTCGGCATCTATCCCGGACATTGATTGAGTAAGGAATTCTCTCTTTATTGCTGAAATAACTGCAAAATTATGAATAACATGAACACACAACGTGGTTCTAGTAATCTGAAATGGGGTATCTTTAACGTTACTAAATTTGTTATTTTCGCATAGGTTTGAACTTTGTCTTTGAGTCGAACTAACTTGTCATATTGGTGGCTCTGACAGCTTGCTTTGTCGCTTGTAGTTTTAAGCTATTATTACTTTTTAATGCTTGCTGCTATTTGTTGTTTATCATATAAATGATGGGTACATGATAGATTAATTATCAACTTATAGTAATGATGGTCATCACTTTATTCATTCAGTGCTTTGCAAAATTTCTGTTTTGTATCCCTTATTGTTTATCTATGCAACTTGCTGATTTACTGTTTCATAGCTGATTGTTGATCGCATTTTTATGGACCACAGGGATTGGAAGGTCTTGGTAGATGAATGGGTGAATGTTACTGCAACCTTTGCAGGTAATTGTTTTAGAGTTTCTCTTGCTCCCTTCAAAATAATAGCCAACAAGTGTATATTTTTTGTATATTGCTGTATATTTTTTGAATATTTGGCTAGAAAATGTAATTATTTTTGGTCGATAAATATTTAACTTGCCCAAAAAAAATTATTCTCTATGTTTTCATTTGCAATTCTGAGCTGAAGTTTGAACTGATTTATTACTTGATTAAAGGTACCGAAAGCACTCCAGAGTCTATGAAAGCATCTGTTGTTGATCACGAGGAGGAAGGACTTCCTTCCCCACCTTTAGATGACTTAACTTTCTTTTATGCTCAGACCACTGGAATTGAGTTGTCACAAGTATAACCAACTTCCTCTCTTCGATTTTTTTTTTTTTTGCTTTGGGGGTTGCGGCTGACTTGTTTTCTCTTTGTTGTTTGTGTGAACAATGAAGTTCTTTGATGGCATGGATGATGATGGAAGTGAGTAGAATTTGTGTCCATATTCTTTCAATAAATCTTTGCTATTCGGTTCTTTATTCGGATTCCCCACTATATATTGTTTTGATTGGGGATTTTATTTCAGATCCTCGCAACAGTGGGGAATTCAATGAGAACCGTGGAAATGGCAGAAAGCCATCTCTGGATAAGCCTCGAAACAGTTTCGATGCTGCTTTGAAAGAGAGGAAGGGTGAACAACAAAAGAAACAGGAAGCTGTAATCAAGAAACAAACAACGATTGTCAAACCAAATAAGCCATCTGGAGGTAACTCTGGGCCTGGAAGACCAATAAAACCAGCCTCAGAACAGAAGCTCAAGATTAACGAGACGAATTTCGAGCAGAAATCTGATAAAGGCACACTTCAGAAGAGGCCTGTGCCGTCTCAACAAAACGTGAGTATCTAAAAAGGAAGGCAGTTCTCTTGTGATTCGTGTAAAGCTCCGATCTCTATCTAATTGTGCATAATTTCATCGTATAGAAATTTAGACGCTCAGATGAGGATGCAGTTCAAGTCAAACTCGAGGCTACAAAGAGAAAGCTCCAGGAACGGTACCAAGAAGCTGAAAACGGTTGGTCCTCTGCTCCTCTTTAAACTTAGTGTATATTAATGTATATTATATGTATACAATAGTATATTAAATGTATATTTATACTTAATACACAAGACATATACTTTTTCTGGCTATTATTTTCTTGGACGGTCCAAAATGGTAATTAAACCTATATATATTTTGTGTTTGGTTTCTTATGAAAACATTGAAATCAATTGATTTCATGACTATGAGGTTTGTTTGTGATCTGAATGTATTTTATGATTGTCCTTCAGCCAAGAGGCAGCGGACAATACAGGTTATGGAGTTGAATGATATCCCGAAGAAGGGCCCAATCCAAGGTCTTGGCCTTAAGAATTCTCATATGAGACCTGGCAACAATAACCGGCATTGGGCAAATGGACGTCGCTGAATTGATTTCAACAGACTGTCTCAATAAGATTTCTAGTTTCTTCCACCTCAGCTGAGTAAATTCTCAACTTGCTGTGGAAACAGAGGGATCTCATCTAATTGACCTCAACAGTAGGCCACTCTCAAATCGGGAGAGCATCGGAGTTACATTTATGCTTAGATAAACATTTTCTTGGACCTAAAGTGCAGGGTTTGCGCGTTTTGGTCTAATTCTTTTTTGATCTTTAGGAGTGACATAATATCGACCGTTTTGGATGAACCATCTTTTGAGCATTAACATTATGCTTTCATAGAAATACCCTGACTGTAAATTTGCACAGAATAAGTACATTTTCATTTTGGATCAGAACACTGAAACATTGATTAGAGTTATAAAATGATGGTTACATTCTGGTTATATGTGACAATTGGTATGGTTTTTTTTATTTATGCTAATGCTGATTGTTGACTTTATTGGTTTTGGATAAGGATTTGTGAAAAGGTATTCATTTTATTGGTTGTTAGATTGGTCAGGGCTTTGAATACCCTTGTTATCAGTAAAGCAAGTGGGGTTGGATGATCTTTAGGTAGGGACACATCTTTTAGAGATTTGGTTGTTGCTTTGGAAAATGGTGGATAAGCAACACCAAATGATGTGGACACATGGTAAGTGCATTTAATTTTATACTATTAGCCAACAACGATACATGCAGTGTAATATCATAAGGGGGTACACTGCATAAGTGGGTTTGGTGTGGGTACAGTATATGCAGACCTTACTCTTACATTTTAAGGAATTTTAAGGAGAGGTTTTCTCTTACATTTTAAGGAGAGGTTTTCGAAAGATAACTTTATACTTTTCTATCTGGTTTTTAATGTTTTTTTTACGTTCTTTTTAAAAAATAGTAGTTTTAATTATACAACTAGAAAACTACTCTTTTCTGGTTAAACATCTCACTTAATTAACACTTCACTAGTCGAAACTATCAGGATATATTTGACAAAAAATACTAAATGACTTTTTTTTTTTGTTTTTCAAAACATTGGATATTTTAAAACAAATTGAGTTTGCTTAGTAATCCGAGATGATAAGTATTCATTTTTTGAGTTTTTATTTTATTTTACTTGGAGCCGTTTCGGCATAATATTTTTTAGAAGTTATTTTTTTTTCTTAAAAAATAAAAACATGTTTAGTTATACATTGTGTTAAATTCACTCCAAACTTTAAAAAAAAAAAGTTCAACTTTGAAATGCCGGTTCAAACCAATTTTTTTTTTTTTTTAAATAAATGGAGCTTTATTATTTTTTCTAGTGAAGTAAATGTCAACACAATTTTAATTTGGGCCTCGAATAGGAGGGAGCAATGCTTTGGATCCTCCCTGCTTACAAATATGAATGGACTAGAAAAGAGCTTGATTCTATATCCGGGTGACCGATCATTTAAATTTAACTTGATTTTTTTTTTTTCAAGTATCACTCAATTCATCTCTTAATGTTTACTTAATTTAAGCTTTATTTAATGATAATTTAGAAGAATATTTATACAATTATTAAGATTTGGGGACTTACTTTGTACAAGAGTTTGTGGATGTTAAACATTTGGTTGTTCAAATTTGAGAAGATTTTTACACGTCTCTTTAGAGCCTTAATATGTCATTAAACTTGCCTTAGCACTAAGCACTTGGCAGAGCAATAATAAAAGTAGTAGAAGACAATTTGTTTTCAACAGAGAGTTGGTGATTTTATGGGAAAAGCCAAAGTGGATCCCACTTATTGCCTTTACAAAACCACTGTCCTCCCAACACCTCACCTTATCACTAATTTAAAATACTAATAAGTGGATGTATTATTATGAGACATTTAATTTGGTGATTTAAATGTATTGCATACTAATAATAAGAAAAAAAAGGGAAAATTAATACTCTCTCCGTTTCATTTTAGTTGTCATGTATGTTAAAAATAGTCATCACAAAATATTTATCGTTTTAAACAATTAAGAGAGGATTAATCTTTTAATTTTTTTTAACCTTTAGAATCCGTTCAAAAGCATGTAAATAGATTAAGAAAATAAAGAATTAATTGGGGGTAAAATAGTTAAATTGTTCTTCTTATTAATACTTCGTTAATAGGCGTGTAAAATCTTATCCTAACAACTAAATGGGAACAAAGATATGATAAATATGTCCACAAAATATACATACTAAATATATTTAACCTTTGCAAGTAAATAATACCTGTAAACAAAGTATTGCTAACATTTTTTTTTTCACTTAAAATTGAGAAACAGTATAAGAACTTAACTTAAAAAGAGTTATATACAAATTTAAAGTTGTTACATTATATGATAATTCAATTCTGAAAAATCTAGAAACAACTTTATAGTAGTGATCCATATACTTCTTTTTTAACTTTGAAAAATAATAAATAATGTTAGTAGTGTGTTCTTTGTTGAGATTGACTCTACTCTTCAATGAAATCATTGAATCATGTTACTTCAAAGAGTAAACAAATAAAAGATAAAAATATTCTAAAGTCTAGACGCATTTATTGACTTTTTCTAGGGGATTGAATAAGGAATTTGGCCCCACAAGTTTATATTCATCCCTAACTTCCCTGCAAAATATTCATCAATCAAGTACATTTCGTCCACATGGTAAAACACAATACATAATGCCATAATAAATTTTTCATTCACGTATCCAAGGTCTCTTTTTCAAATGGATATCTTTGTTGACCTTTTTGTTTTACTTACTTTTTTCAAACTAGTTCTTTTTTGAGGAAGTATAGACTCCGTCTTTAGTTTCCAATGGTATGCTCTTTAGTTATTTCTAGTAATTTTCTTGTTCAACAGAAACACAAGTACAGATCAGTGTTTTAAAAGGCGGGGGCGTAAGGCGAGGCGTTTTATGTCTGCCTCAGCGAGGCGTAAGCCCCGAGGCACGAGGCGTAAGCCTCATGGGACTTCAATTTTTAGTATTTTATAAAATGATATAATTATAATAAATACTTTTAAATTGGTTAAATAACGTAAAAATTTGAAGAAAACAATAAATAAGTGATATATATATATACACACACATATACATACTCCACCCCCACAAAAACACTAATTAGAACAATCTATTATACGTACTTACAAGTATAAGTGACTGCTCGTTACTTTTTTGAGATAGTAGAAGACAAGATAAATAATTGGAAAATAACATATATTAGGCATTCTAGCAATAAAAAAAGGTCTTGACTTTTAAATTTAATGTTTCAGTTCCTTTTTAAAATATTTGAGTAATTACATGTTGACTTTTGAAAATTTGGGCATTATACTAAGGACTTATTTAACAAATTTCGTTTTAGTTTGAAGAAGTTTTCTGGACTTACGCCCCAACAAAAAAAAACTCGCCCCAAACGCCTAGGCTTACGCCCCAACAAAAAAAGAACTCGCCCCAAACGCCTGGGCGTACGCCCCAAATTGCTGGGCGTACGCCTTTGGGGACTTGCGCCCCGACCCATCGCCCCGAGGCATTTTTGGTACGCCCCGCCCCGGGGCTCGCCCCGAGGCTCGCCTCAAAAACGCCTTTTAAAACACTGGTACAGATATAAAATAATGAGAAATTAGTTCTTGCAAGCTAAGTAAGTTTATTATGGAGGACTACCAAATTTTGGGAAACCAACTAGATGGGAGGTGGTGACATTGTTTACCCCGAATTCGGGTAATCAATTAAATTTATAGGTGGGTATAGGATATGTGTTTTGCTCTTGATGTGTACTAGGCAAAGTAAACAAAATATTTGAAGGTTAGCGATATATATAGGTTTGTGAGCAATGTACGATACTTGATAGATGAAATGCGCTAATCACAATAACGGGCGGCCTTGGCCGAATTAAATGATGAAAGAATTAGTATGCAAGAGTTCCTCTATTACAAATGTTCTTGGAAAGTAAGAAGAGCCCAACCCTTACAAAGGAGGGGGATGTGTTCTATTTATAGTGGTGCCTCTATGGGCCTCTTCCCATACAAATGATTAGAATAATAATAAAAAGGACAGCTCTGAGCAGATTTGGTGGGATTAGGTTGGCCGTACGATCTGACGCACGCATGGTTGGTGGTTGACCATGGCAGGACGCTATCGATGCGTGGCAACCGCATAACGGATCTCCCGGATCAACGGCCACGATCAAACGGACTGACGGCTATGATCAAACGGACCAGCGGCCACGATCAATTCGGACCAACGACCACGATCAATTCGGACCAATGGTCACGAATGCTCGGGTCACCGGGCTTGGTCGTTCCAATGACGAAGAAGGCAGATCAGTCGGTCCCCTCGCTCCACCGGTTTGCCTCGCATCCGGTTTTTACCGTATACAGATAGCCCCACACTTCCCGGATCTCCGATCTATCGGAGTAACGGGGAGTGGATAACTTCCGAAACCGGTGGCCCTGTCAGCTCGTCGTTACCTTCTTATTTCTTCGTTTTGAATGTTTGCCATTATTTTTGTCATGATCGTTGGTCCGTTTTAGGACAGGTCGACTCATAGTCGTTAATTCACCGTGCCCGTGGGACTTATCCGATGCTTCATAAGTTCAGATGTCTCCGAATTACGATAGGCATTTTCTTTAGGGTCAGTATTTTTTCAACCTTGGCAAAGTTTTTGATGTAACAGTCCCCGTTTTGGGGGAATTTGCCGAGCTTTGGCTTGGGTCATTGTGACCTTGCCGCCTTTGTCGAATTTCGGGCACAATCCTCGATATAGAGTATGTGAGTGGGGCAGTGCCGGAATACGGCGGTTATCATCGGGGCGAAGTCCTTTTAATAGAAAGACACCCAAGATTTTGTTATACCAGCTTTTGATAACTTTGCGTTTGCGAAATGTTTGTACATATGAGAATTTTAATTCCTTCTGCCTTTGCTGTAGCAAATATACAACGGGACACGATTCGTTACGATCGTTTGGTCCTTACATCGAAGGCTATGGCCGGTGACCGGGCCTCAGTTTTGCCGTAGCAAATGCTAAATGGGACACGATTCATTATGATCGTTTGGTCCTTACATCGAAGGCTATGGCCGGTGACCGGGCCTTAGTTTTGCCGTAGCAAATGCTAAATGGGACACGATTCATTATGATCGTTTGGTCCTTACATCGAAGGCTATGGCCGGTGACCGGGCCTTAGTTTTGCCGTAGCAAATGCTAAATGGGACACGATTCATTATGATCGTTTGGTCCTTACACCGAAACCTAATGCAGAAGGTCCGGTCTTGATTTTGCCGTAGCAAATATTGGGGGGACACGATTCATTTTGATCGTTTGGTCCTTACACAGAAACCTAATGCAGAAGGTCCGGTCTTGATTTTGCCGTAGCAAATATTGGGGGGACACGATTCATTTTGATCGTTTGGTCCTTACACCGAAACCTAATGCAGAAGGTCCGGTCTTGATTTGTTGAGCTCCTCCGTTTTCCACTAACCGGGGTAAACCTCGATGTGGGTATAAGTCCCCTAGTGTTTATCCGAGCTGCAAGATCAGGCGAGCGCTATCAAGTCCCCACTCGTAGGCCGTGACCCCGAGTTCCCGGCCGTTTGTCCTTATTTTTGTTAAGTAACACGTTGTACTTGTTGCTTCATTAAAAACCTTGTCGAAAAAACCATTTTGGGACAAAACCGTACTAAGGAAAAGAGTGCAACACACATTTTCAGACCTAGATCCTAACTTTATCCGGTACTTGACTTCCTGCAAAAAGAAAAAGGTTAAACATGAGGTGTCCATACCTTAACAGTAATATCCCTTCAAATGAGCCACGTTCCGGTTGTTGCACAATCGCTGCCCGTCCACGGATTCCAGCTGATACGATCCTTTGCCCGTTACCTCGGTTATCTTGTACGGTCTTTCCCAGTTCGAACCCAGTTTTCCTTCGTTGGGATTCTTGGTGCTCAAGGTATCTTTCCGAAGCACCAAGTCCCGAACTTAGAAATGTCAAAAATTGGCTCTCCGATTGTAGTACCTTTCCATTCTCTGCTTCTGGGTTGCAATACGGACCAATGCGTTTTCGCGAAGTTCATCCGTGAGATCGAGTTTCATAGCCGTGGCCTCCTCGTTTGACTCCTCGGTGGTATACCTGAACCGGGGACTCGGCCCGTCTATCACCCCGACCCGGAGAAATGACTCGGGCCATCCCTTGATTTTTCCGACCTGAAGCTTGGTTTTCGAGAGTATGGCCGATACCTTTCCCTCAATGGTCCGGCCTCCGGTTCGTAACTCTTTCGTGATCTCTCCGAGGTTTTGTTCATTTTTACGGGCCCCGGGGGAAGCTCGAGTTGGTCATCCTCTATCCGAATTTTTGACTCGTATCGGTTATGGACATCCGCCCAGGTCACAGACTCGTATTCCAGCAAGCTTTCCTTTAATTTGAATGAAGCCGTCGAGCTCTGAACATTGAGCCCCTTTGTGAAAGCTTGTGCGGCCCATTCCTCCGGAACCGGGGGGAGCTCCATTCGTTCCCTTTGGAACCGGTTGACAAATTCACGCAATAGCTCCTCGTCTCTTTGGGCTACACGAAAAATATCCGCTTTTCGAGCCTGCACCTTTTTGGCTCCGGCGTGTGCTTTTATGAAGGCATCGGCGAGCATTTCGAAAGAAGTGATTGAATGCTCGGGCAGATGATTGTACCAAGTCAATGCTCCTTTTGACAGAGTTTCCCCGAACTTTTTCAGCAACACGGATTCGATTTCATCATCTTCCATATCATTGCCTTTTATAGCACAGGCGTATGAGGTCACGTGTTCGTGAGGGTCCGTTGTGCCGTTATATTTTTGGATATCCGGCATTTTGAACCTCTTCGGGATCAATTTCGGAGCTACACTCGGAGGAAAAGGCCTTTGGATGTACCTCTTTGAATCCGGCCCTTTCAAGATAGGCGGAGCCCCCGGGATTTGATCCACCCGAGAGTTGTATGTCTCCACCCTTTTTTCGGTCGAGTCCACCCGCTTCGCCAACGTTTCGAGCATTCTCAGAACCTCGGTGGATGGACCAGCTCCGGAGACCTTGCTTTCAACCATCCGTGCCTCATCTCTTCTGGGTTCAGCAACACTCTTCGCCTTTTCCGGGGTCGTTTTATCTCCTCCGTTCTGCAGCTGGGCTATTGCGATTCCCTGTTCGGCAATCGCCGCTCTCTGTTCCTGCAACATTTCAAAAATTAAACGCAAGTCAATATTATCATTCGGGGTATCCGGTTCTTTCCGGACTTGTGTCCCGGATAAAGTAATTGAATTGTTAGTATTTAAAGGGTCAGTGGGGTTTGGCAATCCTCGTGGACCGCTGCCTTCATTTTCGGCCACGATCTCGTTGTTGTTGACGTGACCAGATTGCCTACTGTTAGCCATTTGGTCCGTTTTTTCAGAGACGGACAGCAGATGTTTCTGATTTTGATGGGTAAGATAGAGATCAAGATCAAAGACCACTATTATCCTAGCCCCACGGTGGGCGCCAAACTGTTTACCCCGGATTCGGGTAATCAATTAAATTTATAGGTGGGTATAGGATATGTGTTTTGCTCTTGATGTGTACTAGGCAAAGTAAACAAAATATTTGAAGGTTAGCGATATATATAGGTTTGTGAGCAATGTACGATACTTGATAGATGAAATGCGCTAATCACAATAACGGGCGACCTTGGCCAAATTAAATGATGAAAGAATTAGTATGAAGAGTTCCTCTATTACAAATGTTCTTGGAAAGTAAGAAGAGCCCAACCCTTACAAAGGAGGGGGATGTGCTCTATTTATAGTGGTGCCTCTGTGGGCCTCTTCCCATACAAATGATTAGAATAATAATAAAAAGGACAGCTCTGAGCAGATTTGGTGGGATTAGGTTGGCCGTACGATCTGACGCACGCATGGTTGGTGGTTGACCATGGCAGGACGCTATCGATGCGTGGCAACCGCGTAACAGATCTCCCGGATCAACGGCCACGATCAAACGGACTGACGGCTATGATCAAACGGACCAGCGGCCACGATCAATTCGGACCAACGGCTCCGGTCAAACGGACCAACGGCCACGATCAATTCGGACCAACGGTCACGAATGCTCGGGTCACCGGGCTTGGTCGTTCCAATGACGAAGAAGGCAGATCAGTCGGTCCCCTCGCTCCACCGGTTTGCCTCGCATCCGGTTTTTACCGTATACAGACATGTGTTATAAAACCTGTCAGAAAAAACCATCCCTGACGGCCAAAAAATTATAGGTGTATTAGATATTAGAAACAAAAAGCTAAAATGTCATAATTGAGATTCAAACTTATGATATAAAGCAATTTTTAAACCCTCTTGACCATTACATAAGAATGTTTTCTTATACAAAAGAGATGCAACAATTTAAATATAATTAAGAAAATACTTTTACCATATAACACAATATAATTTTCAACGAAGGGATTCAATTGAACCCCCTCCTCTCTTACTAGCTCCGCCCTTGATTCTTGCGTATTTCCTCGTTTTAGTTTATGCAGAGGTATTTGACAGGCTGTACAATTTTAGAAAAAAAAAGACGAAAAATGTAAAGTAAAAAATATTTTCAGATATAAAAAATTGTTATTTTTATATATTTTTTTAAAAATTACAAATAAAATAGTGTCACATTAAATGAAATACCGGGAGGATATTTTCAGAAATTGGTGCTTTTCGCTTTTAAAATACATTTTCAAGTGTTTCATGAAGGGTTTAATTTATGTATCTTGACAGTACTTGCACAAGATATTCAAGATTCAACTATAACTAACTGTTTGTAGTTATTCAACTATAACTAACTGTTTGTAGTTGTATGAGTTCTTAAAGTGAAACGCGAGTGACATGCTATAAAAGATTAAACTGTACTAGTAACGAACAAACATCTTTTTGCCTGACATTGTTGGTTGAGGTAAGTAAATAATTAACTTTAAGGGCGGAAGAATCTGCAGAAATAATGGTAACAAACACTTGATTTAAAGTTACAAAAGTGCTCCTTATTTTTTAAAGCATTTTGATAAGGACTTTCTTCTTAAAAAGCTATCACCGTAATTGTCAAACAATATATATATATATATATATATATATATATATATATATATATATCAGTATCAATTATTTTAATTGCTTTTGCTATGAATTGTGATATTGTTTTTATACTTTCAAGTCCCACGCTTTATACTTGGATTTTGTATTTGTCTAAGAAAAATTAAGAAAAACCTCAATAGATATAGTATATAGAATATAGAGAAATTTCCTAGTAGACGGTAAATACCTGGATGTTAGTTATACCATGTAAAATTTCCTAGAATATATGTAAGTAGGGGTTCTCACGGTTCAGTTTGGCTAGCTAGTTTTACTTGAAACAAAACAAACCAAACCATAAATAGGTTGATTTGCTAGATATACAAATCAAACAAAACCAATTAAATCATTTTTTTAGGGTTTGATATATTTTTTTGTTTAATACTAGGAGATTTGTTTATCTTTAATGATTTGTAATCTTTGTGTATAAATCGTTTAGATCTGTTATGATATGTACGATGTAGGTTATGTAGTCGTTCACACGAGAAACTTCTGAAAACTTCAATGTTTCATAAATGTCGCAAATCGATCAAATGAATTATGAAGCTGTAGAAATGGAAACAAATTGCTTAGTTATTATCAAGCTTATCCAAGAAGAGGACGTACAAAATCATTCACTTAGACCTATTATTGAAGATTTTGATGAAGACAACGAGGCCACGATTAGACACGTCTGGAGGAGGCAAAGTAGTGTGCCGATTTTCTAGCAAATGAGGGATATACAATTATGAAGGGGCTTGATATTACTTTTGAGTAATACATTTAAGGACTTGGAGTTTTTTCTCCTAGCTAGCGAACTTAAGCTATATTGCTTATGAGCGATTTTACACTCTTTATTTAGTTTGTTTTTCCAATGGACCAAAAAAAAAAATGTAAAGATACATGTACATTTTCTTCAATTTTCTGCTATCTTTGCGTGTGTGTATAAATAGAGTCATCACTTTTGTAAAAAGACTTTTATCAGTTCTTTGTTTGCGTGCTGCAACAACCAAAAAATGACTAAGAAAAGGAGGAAATTGTGCAATCTGTTCTATTTTTTTTCTTTATAAAAAGAGAACAAAAGAAACTTTTCGTTCGTCAAGTATATCATACTTTGCTTGGCCTTATTAAGGTAAGAGTACTTGACGGTGCATAAAAAATAGGATTAATGACTAGGAAACTCAGGTAGTTTAAAGCTACAACATATTAAAATACACAAATAATATACTCCTAAGAAAATTATATTATATATATATATATAATATAAATATTTTATATATAAAAGTTGAATCCACCACTAAATAGAGCGTCCAGACGTGTTTATAAAACTCCCATTTTTGTTGACTTAAATAATTTACTTTAGAGCATGACCTTCGTCTTCCATTTTGAAAAAATTGGAGAAATAGCTACGAGATGGTCTTGAACTTCTGATCATATTTAACAAAATATTTTTTAAAATATCTCTAGTTAGAATGTGTGCATAGGTTTGTTTTGCCTATGAGGCCGGAGATCAGAACATTTCAAGAAGTTATAAAAACGAAAGTAGTGTAATGTGTTGCCGGATAGGAATTTTTAGTTGTATTGACTTGTAAACTATTGAGCAACACATACAATTTTCGCTCATGAACGAGAACTTGTTATCAATTGTACAGGTTCATTGTGTCTGACTTATTAAAATATCCCAAACTCTTGCCCTATCAACAAAACTAATTTTATAGCCACAACTAATTATGTCCGATGAACTAAAGAGGTTATTTTTTTCAGTTTGTTTAAACGAGGCTAAAAGTTCAAGCCTGCCACTTATAGGGTCATTCTTGCAAATCACCCTTCCATTTTTGTCTTTGCAAGTATAGCATTCATGTTTTGCTTAATCGTACCATAAAATGTCCAAATTAAATACTAATCTCTTGGAGGTATACAACATATTTACTTCTTATGCATCAAATACTTTTCAACTATATATAGAGTTCCCATTATACATAAATATTATTTGTTTTAGATTACTTAGTGGGAATAAGCTAAAAAGATCTGAAAGTTGTTTTTCTGAATACTTCAATTTTCCATTCACAAATGTCTATTATTCTATGCCAAGGAATTAACAATTAAAGCTAGAAAATCTCAATTTATATCTCATAAGCTGATAGCTTAAGCAGAAACAAAAGGTACGTAGCTGAAGTTACTTACACATTCATTATCTCTTAATTGAGGAAACAATCTAATTAATACAGAAAATAAGAAGCACTTAAACACGAATTTACAATTAGGATCCCCGATTTTTGGGATTTTTTACAGATAATTTGGATATATGGCGTTGACTGTTGACTATAAGTCCAAGCTTCCGCTCACTGTAGCTTTAGATTCTTCAGAAGCCTGCAAGAATAATCAAATTAAAAAAAATTAACACGAAATTTTGGATGCAGCAGAAAATATCATCAATTTTCTTAGGAAAAACGAGTATGTGTTTTTGACATGTGCCCATAATTATACTCAGTTGAAATAGATTCGAAATTTAAACTTAATTATGGGTTTAAGCTTTTGAGTTTCTTTTAAACCAGCGGGCATCTTATATTTTCTAGCGTTATAAACTTATTCTATAAGTTAGACGTTAAAAATAACTATCAATAATTATCTATAACGAGATTAGTAATTTAAAAAATGAGGCGAATAAGTTAAAATATGTCGGCAGTCTCTAAATATTTTAACACCGTCATTTTATCTAGTTTAGGTCCGAAAAGATAATACTAAGATTTTTATTGCTTTCAATTGTCAAGAGTAGATAGAATAGAAGTTAGCTTTTATTTCAAGCCAAAGGTGAATATAAAAGACAACTTTTTTCATGTGGATGTCTAAATCGTCATACTTTAAGGATATGCAACTCACTTAAAAGTATAAAAACGAAAGAAAGGTGAAGAAATATATCCACGTAAGAGTTAAGTGTTAATTGTCCTGAAATTATACTAAGATAATCATGCGATCTTAATTAATCAGGTCGGACTCCATTTAATGTGGTTTCCAGTTAGCTTAAATAGGCTAATTAAGATGATCTTTTGTAGGAGTATTTTACCATCACAGTATACATTATAATATGTGTGCTAATATGATTATCGATCGCATACATGTTATACGTAAATTCTATTTTCAGTAATCTATGGCGTGTTCTCAAGAATTCATATGAAAGACCTAAAGTTGAAAATGCATGAGGATCTCATAAGTATAATTTAGCATTTAACTTACATATACACAATGTTAATTTTTTTGCACTATCAATGTCTTTAACCAGTGATAGCTAATTATTTATTGTGCCTTTATGTTGTTATCAAATAGGATAACTATAGTTAATTAGTTCCCTATTGTCGCAGGTAATATTAATGTGATACAATATGTATAGACATTGTCATTGAGAGTTTAACTCTTTCGTTTTTTTTTTTTTTTTAAAAATAAATTATCAGACCGCTTAAATAGATAGTTGACGCACACAGTGAATGGAATTACTTCATATAACCTGGATAAAGACTAAGGCAGAAAAACCTTCTTCAACATGTTAATTAATGATGCTAGCAAAGCAAAAATTCTTTACACTATCAATATATATAAATTAATTAGATCCTTTAAAAAATAGTGTAGACACTATGAATCTTGTTAGCTTAATGCTTGACCTCAGAAAATAGGAAAATAAAAGAATATCAGATTCCCCTAAAGGATATATTTACAAGCAAACCTTCTTAAAATGTAGGATTTAATTTGTAATCTTAAAAATAAATCAATTTCCTTTTTACTACGTACAACAAATATATATGATATGATGATTCAAAAAATAGTTACACTAATGATGCATATAACTTAAACTCATAATATGTACCTCTGTTCATTAGCATATCCTCTAGCATTGGTTTCTGAAGCATTCCTATAATTAGGCAAAGGGACTTGACCATTTTCAATTTGGGTAATATCCTTCACAAGAAGATCATAATGCCTTCTAACTTCCTCAACGGATTTGCCACCAACATATTTGGCTATGTTATACCATTTATCAGCACTAGTGTCCTTGTCGTACATAACCAATGCCTCCTCAAACTTCTTGTTTTGCTTTGTTGTCCAATTTGAGGCCATACTGAAGATAATAATATATAGAAAATTTAAGGGTTTAGTGATGAATTGAAGAATAAGTGAAATGGGTAAATATATAAATGAGCTAAGTCAAGGATATGGTTTTGGGTAAGAGAGAAGAGCATTTTTAGCTCCTTATATGCTGGAGGATGAAGGTCATTCAGTTGGAGCAAGCTGGCGAATATCTTTTGAATTTTGATTTTTTGGGCTTCTTATTCTTAACTTTTGCAAGTAGATGTGATACTTAAGAGCCTAAATACGAAGCAAGATTAATGAGGTGGGCAAGGGAGGAGGTGGAGGGAGAATAAGTAGGGGTGTTAGTAGTTCGGTTTACCTGGTTATTTTATAAAATTTATATAAAATTTATACTATATCAATTTTTCGATTACTTTATTTTGTATAACTAAAAATAGACTTTCGAAATCATCTCGATTTCTGTTCCGTATCAGTATGGTTCGATTAATTTCAGTACTTTCTGTAAAATATCATGTAATAATCATAAGTAGAAGCTAGAACAAAATATCATGCATATGCAAAAACTCTCTAGATATTTGTACTATTTATAAGATGATTAACCAATGGAACATGAAGAACGACCTGAATAGAAATTTATCTCACTATTCTAAAATATTATAAAACAAATTAAGCAATGACGAGGAATCTAAATTACACGAAAGAAATTATATTAACTAAGATGGAACTTAAGACCCGAGTTTACAAGGATTCAATTGAAATTTCTATATAAATCTAAATTTTAGGTTAGAACAAAATTGATGTGGACGAATTATTTTCGTTAGTACCGGTCACCTTTTAGGTGATTTTTTTACAAGTAATTTGGTGTTAGCCTCCATTCCATGTACTAATTGGTGAAATCACTACTTATTTGTGACCTAATTATTATTCAGGGAACAACCACTAAAAATGTAAAAATGTTTATGGAATTCGTCGGTAATCTATTACTACGTACTAATTAAGTACGTATAGCTTGTACCTGAAGATTTTTTGATAATTCGTCGTTAAATAAGATTAGCGACGAATATTTTCTTATTTAACAACATAAATTATTCTCCATAATTCCTTTTTTTTTTTTTTTTTTTTTTTTTTTTTTTGCAATGACGACATTCTTGACTACGGTTCAAATAGAGTTGAAAAAGAGCTCTAAATAGCACTTCCAAAAAGAATCTGGCTAAGAAGAGTTAATGGCCCCTATATGGTTAACTTGTTCCGGAGAAAAGGACCAAAATCATCCATAATGTTTGGGTTTGGATCAAAATCATACATATTCTTTCACATGGAGCACTAATAGTACATTATGTTTGCATAAGTGGTGCACTTTTAGTCAAACTCCCAAATAAATTTAACGAAAAAGAACAAAAATGCCCCTGAACTTTTAGAAAAGGTATAAAAATACCCTTTATTCATCTATTTTGCTAAAACTACCCCTCAATTCAACTTTTTGGCTCATTTATTCCCCTTGACTAACGGACAACACTAATTTTTTTTTTTTTAAAAAATTAAATTGCACATGACATTTTATTACTGAAAAATTGATTTATTCTTTTAAAAAGAAATCTGAAACCTTGGAATTTTTTTAAATTTGGAAAACTTTTTTTTAACGAGTAAAACCTTGACTAACGGACAACACTAATTTTTTTTCTTTTCAAAATGTGAAAAATTGGATTTTTATAAATATCTGAAAAAATTAATTTTTTTATGGAAAAACTGTGTTTAAAAAAAACCAGAAAACTATCTTTTTTTTAAATCTAGAAGAAAATTATGGAGTATTAGTTTTGCACATTTTACTTAAAAAAACAATCAATTTTTCAGATTTTAAAATTGAATTTTCTTTAAAAAAAATGGGGTTTCCACCCGTTAAAAAAAGTTTTCCAAACTTAAAAAAATTCCATATGTTTTAATGAAAATCCAATTCTGTTTTATATATATATATATATATATATATATATATATATATATATATATATAAAAAAGGCTTACTACATTTGTTTTTTAAAGAGACGGATGTTGAAAAATTATTTTTCCTTATTCTACAAATAACGATTTTTCAGATTTCTTTTTAAAAGAATAAATCAATTTTTCAGTAATAAAATGTCATGTGCAATTTAATTTTTTTTTTTAAAAAAAATTAGTGTTGTCCGTTAGTCAAGGGGAATAAATGAGCCAAAAAGTTGAATTGATGGGTAGTTTTAGCAAAATAGATGAATAAAGGGTATTTTTATACCTTTTCTAAAAGTTCAGGGGCATTTTTGTTCTTTTTCGTTAAATTTATTTGGGAGTTTGACTAAAAGTGCACCACTTATGCAAACATAATGTACTATTAGTGCTCCATGTGAAAGAATATGTATGATTTTGATTCAAACCCAAACATTATGGATAATTTTGGTCCTTTTCTCACTTGTTCTGCATGATTGGTTTAAGCGTAAGCATATATCTTAATTAAAGATAACTTATTCCACTTGTTTGGAATCTGTCAACTACGTCCTTTTCGTTGAGGTCTTCATGCTTCTCTGACTCTCTAATATTCTTAACGGAAACCGTATTCTTAATTACTCAAATACTCTCTTTAAGTTCTCTTTAAATTTATTAGAAAGATAGAAATAATCTCTAATTGAACCAATAGGAACGATCAAATCGTAACTTCACAAACGTTTGTTGTTCACGGGCGGTTTCAGGATTTGAACTTTATGTTTTAAAGTTCGGGATTCTGTAACAACTAATTTGATTAACCTATTATGATCGAAATCAATTAACTGTATTTACTTCGTGATTTTTCTAACATATATATAGATCCGAGCCAAAATTATTGAATTCGGATCAATCCATACCTATAAGTCTACATTTGCCTATTTTCCAGTTTTTTTCTCATCTCTAGTACACTTGATGACATGGAAACAATCTCTTGCGGAAATGTAAAAAAAAAAAAAAAAGACTGTGTAAAAGTAATATATTTTGATCCAATTCTTCATCGGATCCGTGCATAGCAGCAGCTTAGTGCATCCGACTGCTATATATTTTTATTTTTTATTTTCTTTTCTGCGTAACTTCGCAACGAAGTTAGAAGTTTTTCTAAAAGATGCAACTTTTAAAGAAAAGGTTTTTCTTTTTTTGACTTTTAAAGAAAAGTTAGAAGTTCCTTTATGACATTACATATCCTCAAAATACTTTCTTTGGCTTGTCTCGACCTACTTCGGTTTTCTAGATTTGAAATCATCCAAATTATTGAATATATCTACTGATTTATACTTTATGCTGATCATTATCCATATATTTGAGAAGTTCTTAAAAGGGAAAGCTGAAATTGAAAACTCTTTTATGTAAATGTAGTTCTTTAATTAATTGTGCTCTGATAGTTAATCTCTTAATTAACTCTGTAAAAAAAAAGAGTTAACTAATTTCCCCTTTAAATTTAGACAACTTGCTTAGGGTTTTGACATTTGAGGTGCTGCCTTTCATATTTTGATATATTCAGGGAATATTTTGGTTGGAATCTATATATGTTGATGATATACAGCAAAGCTTTGAGATAAATGGAATCTATGCTATACCTGAAATTCCTTCAACATGATCCCAGTGTATATTAAAAAATTTAGATTAATTCCCCACTTGTAACTCTGTTTTTGTTGTTCACAGTTAAAGGAATTTCCTAATATTTCTTTCCATGCATGTATTATTTTATCGCATGCAGTCAACTAAGAACGTGAATACATTTACGTTCATATGGATTGTTCATAAAAATTAAAATAGAAAACCTTCTTAGATATTTGAATAAAGTTTAGCTTCTTTACACTTACAATATAAACTTTTTATACTATCAGATCACTTGAAGATAATTAGATGTATTAACCCATAAGCAGTGAAATCAATAACTCCAATAATAAGACAAGTTATCTTTGACACCATTGAACTGCATTGGGTAAAATTCTTATCGAAAATCTCGGAAGGAACCCCTTGTGTAATTTTTTTTTTTTTTACCTGTTTGTGAATATACGATAAATCCTATCAATCGATCGAGCACGATACCATATTTGTCACACATTTTTGAGTCTATGTACTTAATATCTCAAATCAGAAGAGACCAATTCGTTGAACTAGTAAAACCTACTATTTAATTAAGCTACAACTAGGAGATTATGAATATAAATTAAAGAGATACATTTTTTAAAAAGATCAATATTCTAGTGGTTGAAACAATAGGGAGAAAGGAATAGAAAGATCTTTTATTGGTCATCAAATGTTCCAAAAGATAAGGAGATAGATTCATCAGGCCTATCCATACATCAGACATATGCTTTACTAGATACCATTTCTTTAATGATATCAATTACTATGCACTGACAATATAAAAGAATTTTTAAATATCAAATTACTACTTAATTAAAAGATCATAAACTACATACAGGTAGTCATCCGTAATAAATGGATATACTAACATGAAAAATAAGGTCACAACTAATTAATAACTACAATATGTTAAATAATTTGATATTAAAAAAATATTTACACTGTCAAAGTATATATATATATATATATATATATATAAATGCGATTTCAATTTGGTGATAGTGCACACGAGTGGTTGCATGTGCTTTCTACAAACATAAAAAATTGGTTTTTGAAATTTTAAATATTTTTCTTCTACTAATTATTAATATAACAATGTTCTCAAAATTTTCACTTAAGCATTTTTCATTAGAATGTGTGAAATTCTTTTCCTTTTCTAATTAAGAAAATGGCCGGCAAAAAGCAAATCCAGATGCAAAAAAGAAGATATACAGATAATGTTGTCAAGTGGTCAATGATCTTGGAGGTAAAATGATTCCTTCATGACGTAGAAAGACATTTCTTTAGAACATAATCTTGGATAAGATATAACTACTTTTTTATGCTAGTATAATTCTATGTATAAAGTTGGATTTTGTGTCAAGAAATGGTCATAACCCAAATACCAAAAGGCATAACTTGAAGATTCTAAATTATTTTACGAAGTGAAATGTGATGCTTCAATTTTGATTTGTTGTCATTAGGGTTGTGTTTGATACGAAGGAAATATTTTCTTAGCAAATAATTAGTTGGTGATAGGAAGGTGGTTTGGTCAGAGGTTGCAAATGGGGGTGGGTGGAGTGGTGGGGGTGCTGCGGAGACAATACATGGAAAATTATTTATGGAACTTGTTTCCTACATAATTCCATCAGCGAAGTATATTTTCTAATTTTTAAGAACTTGATTTCTTCGATAAAATGTTTGCAAAATATTTTGACCAATCAAATACGAAAAAACTGGCTGAAATGTTTTCCTTCCATACCAAACAAACCCTAGATCTTTCAAATTCCAATTTCCTTCATAGTTGAAATGTCATATACTTATATATAGCTATCAATGGCCTAACTATTAACCAGGAAAGCAGCATGTTGACTCATGGTTGCAATTTCACAAAAGTATTTTGGATTTTGGATAATATAATGTAACTTCCACACAAAAAAAGAAGTTGAACAAAAGTTGCAACCCTTCTTTCTCTTTCCAATTCCCTCTTACTTTGCAAATCTAATTCGAAAGTAGCATTATGTTTATCATGTGAATTGACATGTCATTTGTTTATGGTCAATTCATCCATCAATTAAAAGTTAGAACATGATGATTTATTGTCAACTTAAAGAAGTTCGAGACTTGGAGGTTTAACATCACAAATCAGTTCTTTTAGTGGCGGACCTAAGATTTTTAAATCATGAATGCTCAATTTCCTTTAATTTAAATTAAACTATTTCTGAAATTGGTGTTTAATCAATATCATTTCTGAATAAAAAGTAATGGGTTATCACAAATATAAAATCAATACCACAAACTAAACTCTTGCGCTGAACCGAGTAAATTTCTCCTTTTAATTTTTATCATCTTGAAAATTAAAAACAAGGTGAGCTAGGAGCACACTAAATGAAAATTAACAAGTTTTACTATTTTAGACTTATTTCTTGAACCCATTTCTCAAAATGCTATGCATAAAAAAAACTTAATAAGAGTAGGTTAGGTGTGTGGGATCGGTGCGAGACAAACGTCAGAGTATCTAGGGTCTAATTATAAATTATTACATACATTAAATGACAGTTTAACATTTTCTCCATAAGATTGAACAATATATGGTAAACATTATGGCCAAACCTAACTTTGTCCGAAAGGAAAATTTTCCAAAGCTATATTTGCACATCTTTAAAAGTAGGAACAAAATTTAAATGGTGACTTAAAACAGGTCATTTGGGTAAATCAGCCTCCAAAAATGCATTTTAGCCCACCAAAGTTTCGAACACGGGCTGCTGCTAGAAAGCCCATCTTTTTATACCAACAAACGCCGGGTGATTTGCACTTTTGTCTTTATTTTGTACTGGTCTTAAATTTTTGTCCTTCAAATTGGTTGGTCTTTAAGTTTTGTTCTTTAAAATTGAACTTATGCCCTCTAGTCATGAGTTGTGCCCGCGTCCTTGAAATATTTATGCCCTACTAAACATAAGTTCGATTTTGAAGTGCAAAAATTGAAGCCCAGCCCATTTGAAGCCAAAAATTAAGACTAGCCCATTTGAAGGTCAAACCGTGCAATTACTGATCTAGCTTCAGAAAAGACTGGGCTGATCCTTAAGGCCCATTTAATCAATTATGCCAGAGTAAGTGGTAATCCAGGCCTGTTTTCTATAGAGAAAAAAAAAACTCTTAATTTAGTCCTAGGTTCCATCCCATAAATATGTTTTGACAATAGAACATACTTTTGTTCTTTATTATTATTATTATTATTATTATTATTATTATTATAATATTATTATTTTTGAGAAAACTATCCTAGTCTTATTGAAATATTTTTTAAGTAGCTTTTAAAATGTAATGGACAACTTTTAAGTACCACAACTTTAAACCCATAAAAAATGGTGAAATACTTGGAATTCCATCATTCTTAATTGTGTTATATTGTTACTAAAATTATTATTGTGATTTAGTTTACTAACTGTGTTATATTGTTATCGAAATTACCTTTTCCACATATTTTTTTCCATCCTGAAGTTTCAACTCAGCAAAAAAGTTAATTTGTCCTAATTTACATATGATATAAAATTCGTTAGTAGAGAAAACATACGATAAGTATCTTTTATGCCAAAAAGCAAACAAAGAATATAATTTCTTCAGTTCCAATAATTCAGACATTCTTTTTAACTTGGCTAAGGATAGAGGTATGTATGCCAAAAAATAAACTAAAAGCATAATTGCTCTATTTCCAGTTTGACAACAGCTTCAAATTTTATAACTTTAGCTCACTATGTACAAATTAAATGGCACGTTGAACAAGTTCCTTCGTTAACTCAAGGCCCAGGGACGCAACAAAGTTTCTATATCTTTAATTGAGACTTTTTTCTTCTTTCTCAATGAGATGGTTGTGAGCAGAGGCAAATTTAGTATTTCGAGAGGATAAGTTCATCTTAAATTTTTTTTTTTTAAAAAAAAAAATGCAAAAATACATTTAGTAAGGTTCGATTTCACAACCTTAAGGATTAATGGTAGCACTTAATTAGCCAGTGCTCTATTCGGTCTAGTTTGAGCATGTGTTGCTTTAGTGGATATTAGATATATTTTACGGATTATATACATAATATACCGAGTTTAGTTGGGTGATAATGTGTTCAAGTGACCCATTTTTTATACCTGGATTCGCCCCTGGTTGTGAGTATCCTACTGTAAGTTTTTGTCTGGTCTCTTTATTTTGCTTTTATTTTCTGACTTGTCGTTTTGTATTTGTGTAAATTTCAGAGAAGTACCGTGTCATTCAGGAAATTCTCAAAGCTTAGCATGCAAGAATGGCCCGTGGAATTGTTAATAATATAATTACTTTATAAAGATTAATTCATCCTCTGAATTATTGATAAATTGATAAAGAAACTTCATTTTTTTTTTGTGGGTGCTGTTGGTTGGGGGAGTAATTAACTTTCTTTTCTTAGTTGGTTTTGGTTAATGGAGAAGTTGATAGAGACATTTTGAAGCTTTCTTGGCTAAATTCTATTGGATATTTTTTTCTTTTCTCTCTTTAGATTTGATAAGGGAGGACTTTTAGTAAGTCTCCTTTACTTATTGATAACAACAAGGCAATAATGTCTGATTGAGCATTCTTTTCTTGTTAATCTAATTACCACTAATAAATAGTTGCATTCTTCTTTCGTAAGCTAGAACATCAGTGGTTTGTAGTGGTTTTCACTTAGTTTTTGAATTTAACATTTTTATATATACTAGTTACTTGAGTCAAGACTCAGAATGGTATACAAACAAACAACTCTTATGCTGTACAGCTGTATCTGCAAATTGCATTAGCAGTACTAACTGGTATTTTCTTTTGGAAATCACTATATAGTCTACATTTGACAATACACCTAGTAGAAATAATACAAAGAAGTGTGAGCACAAATGAGTGTTGTAAAGGTTATCCAGTCAATAATGTGACTGGATGTTATTTTATATGGAATTAGTCCATATGAATGGCAAAAAGTTTTGGAGTTTGCATACACAGTAACATGACTTAGTTTATAACGGTGGTCTACGGGTCAGCTTGAACATACCTCGTGACTATTTCAGCATATACTTGCTATCTCCACCAACACAAGCGCCGACTAACTGTGGCCACATTTTATAACCATGTTTGCATACCGTAAAAAGGTGTATCAACTATCATAGTAGATAAAACTATTGGCTATCTTTGTCTGGTTAGGATGGTCAGGATCAGGAGTAGTTAGATGGAACTGAGGGACTCTAAGCAAGAAAGGAGAATTTTTTTAAATCGTAACTTAGTTTCCATCCTCCAATTAACTGGTAGCTTTCTGATACTTTTATTGTTTACTTCTCCTTTTCATTTCTAGTTTATTAAGTCTTGGAGATTTTAATAACGCGGTTTCTTCTAGTACTAGTACTTATTATTTTATTCAAATGAACCAATTGTAGCATCTTTTTCTTGGTTATTCTTCTTAGTAGGTGAAAATTTGAGAAAAGACAACATATTTTCTTGTCTTAAATCAAGGAAGGCCCTGTGTTGTTTCCTGCTAAGAGAGGACCATATAATCATTCAAGGTTCTATTTTTCTTGGCATCAAAACTTTCTCTGTAAATTCTATACATGATTGTTTTTCTCGTAAGCTTGTAGAATTTCTTGTATTCTGTTTTCTCCTGTTGATAAGACTCTTATCATTTGCTTTCAAGAAAAGAAAGATAAGAGGTTAAGAAACTATAAAAGAAAGTTCACATGGGCACAGAATTTGGTTCTGCTATTGTGGGTGCAGTTGCCTCATACTTGATCCAGCCAATTGTCCGACAATTCGGATATTTGTTTTGCTACAAAAAGAATGTTAAGGACCTTCAACGACAATCAGAGAGACTAAACGCTATGAGCAATGGGGTGCGGCGTTCGGTTGATTTGGCTCGTGGGAACTTACAAGAGATTGCTCCTGATGTCGAGGCATGGCTGGTAGAGGTTAACCAGATGAAGCCAAAGATTCAGAATATTGAAAATCAGTGTTTGAATGGACGGTGTCCCAATGTGAAGTCGCGATTTGTGCTAAGCAGGAGAGCCAAGAAGACAACAAAAGTTGTTATACAACTGCAAAATGAAGGCAATGGTTATCTTAGTTTGTGTGGCCCAGCATCTTTATTAGGGATGGACTTTTTTCTTGGCACTGGAATTTACATGGAATTTAAATCTAGAAAATCAACAGAACATGATATAATGGAAGCAATAAAGGATAGAAATGCCAGCATAATAGGAATATGTGGCATGGGGGGTGTTGGGAAGACCACGATGGTGAAAACAATTGCTAAGAGAGTGAGAGAAGAGAAACTTTTTGATGAGGTTGTCATGGCAGTTGTTAGTCAACAACCAGATTTAAGAAAGATTCAAGGTGAAATTTCTGAGTTATTGGGTCTGAAGCTTGAAGAGGAAAGTTTATCAGCTAGGTCGTCTCGTTTACGGACAAGATTAATGAATGTTAAGAAGATTCTTGTCATTCTAGATGATGTCTGGTCCAGGCTTGATCTTGAGGAACTTGGAATCCCTTATGGGAGTTCACATGAAGGGTGCAAAATCGTGCTAACATCCAGAGTCCGCGATGTCTGTACTGCAACAAGAGCTGAAAAAATCATAACAGTTGAAGTTTTAGATGAAGAAGAAGCGTGGATTCTTTTCAGAGGGCAAACGGGAAACTGTATTGAAGCCCCCGATTTACGTCCTATAGCAAGAGATGTTGCCAATGAATGCAAAGGTCTGCCAATTGCCCTTGTAACTGTTGGAAGGGCGCTGCAAAATAAGCACAAGCCTTTGTGGGAGGATGCCCTTTTACAATTGAGAAAAGCTCTGCCTACTAACATACCTGGACTGCTTGCTGATGTATATCGACCACTAGAGCTGAGCTATGATCGGATCGAAAGCGCTGAAGCCAGGTCTCTCTTTCTACTTTGTTCTTTATTCCAAGAAGATTTTAATATCCCCATCGAAGACTTGATTAGATATGGAATGGGATTACGTATGTTTGGTGGGATCCAAAATTTGGCAGAAGCAAGAAACCGAGCGTATACTTTAGTTGAGATACTTAAAGATCGTTTCTTGCTTATTGAGGGATATAAAGCATCATACGTCAAAATGCATGATCTTGTTCGTGACGTTGCAATATTTATTGCGTCCCAGGATAAGCACACCTTTTTGATAAGCCACAATGTCAACCTCAAAGACTGGCCGATTGAAGACTCCTACGAGCACTGCAAGTGCATCTCTGTGATTTCGAAGGAAATGTCCTCACTTCCAAGTGGACTGACTTTCACTAAACTTGATCTTTTGCAATTAGAATGTGACAAGCCACAGATCTCCGTACCAGATAGTTTCTTTGAAGGAATGAGAGCACTCAAAGTATTGGACATCTGTCACATGGATATGCCATTTCTACCACCATCTCTAGGATTTCTAAGGAACCTTCGAGCAATGCATCTTTATAGCTGCTCCTTGGAAGATGTATCCGTGATTGGTGAGTTAGTGAACCTTGAAATTCTTAGTTTTCGTGGCTCTGATATTAAGGTATTGCCAGCACAAATTGGAAAGCTGAAAAAGTTGAGGTTGTTGGATATGTCAGGTTGTGGCGATCTTAGAGAAATTGCACCAAATGTGATATCAAGCCTAGTTCGCTTGGAAGAACTTTATATGGGGTGCAACTTTGGTTTTAGATGGGCAGTTGTGGAAGAAGGAAAAGAAAGAAGTAATGCTTCAGTTGGTGAGCTGGAAACGTTATCGAACTTGAGTACTTTAGAGATTCAAATAGCCGATGCTAAGGCTATTCCAAGAAACATGCTTCTTTCCTCAAAGCTGACAAAATATGCTATATCGATAAGAGATGTCCTGCCCAACAATGTCGAGAAACGTTTCCAGCGAGCTATGTACCTTTTCCTACCGACAATGGCTCCGTTGGCTGATTGGATTCGGTCAACATTAAGAGGTACGGAGTATCTAGATTTAGTGGGAGAAGGTTCACTGAACGCAGTGAAAGAGTTGATGCCGGAGGCTTTTCAGCATGTGAAGGTATTGCAGATCAATAACTGTGATATCCTGGAGTTTCTTGTAAACACAAGTTGCATTGTACATGGAACTGGTGTTTTCCCCATTTTGGAGTTGCTGAATCTCGTCGACCTTACCAGTTTACAAGAGATCTGTCATGGTCCTTTGCCAGCAGGATCCTTCAGTAAATTGAAAGAACTGAAGCTCGATTTATTAGAGTGCCTAAAGAGCTTGTCAATATATCCAAATGTTTCACTTGCCAACCTCAGATCCATATCCATAAACAGATGTCCTAGATTACAAAATCTCTTTCCAATTTCAGTGGTCAGAGGGTTGTCACAGCTTGAAGAACTCAGAATCTCTGATTGCCAGATGATGGAAGAAGTCTTTTCAGAGGATGTAACAGGAGATGAGGTTGTGGATGACAAGATTAAGTTCTCCAAATTAAAGATCTTAAGGCTTGTGGATTTACCAATGCTCAAAGCATTCTGCAAGGGAATTGAGGACATTGAGTTCCCCAGTTTACAGTTCTCGAGAATTGAGAACCTTCCGAACCTCCCAAATTTCTCCCCAGAAAGTAGTTTTACTGCTCATGATGATCAGATTATTGAGTTACAAACTCTTTCCGTTGAATCACCACATCGGCTAAAAGTAGAAACGGCTAGATGAAGGTACTCTCTCCTCTCTTCCGCATTAAGTTTTGTGGTTAATCAGCATATTTTTGCTGGAAACCTGTATTGTGTGCAGTTGCATAAAGGTCATCTGCATCTTTTTGTTTGTCCTATCCCTTGTCTACTTTTGAGGTTATTCCTTAGCTATTTCTAGCAAAATCTATTGATTGATAACTGGTTGAACTAAGTAGATTGTCATCACTGCCTACAAGTTCCTTGAAGTTTGAACACTTCAAAGTTTAGCGGTAGTTTCCTAATCGGTTAGAAAATTTCCATTTACTTTGTCTAAGAGGTAACATAAATAAATTTGCAGAACAAGATTCCGGTAAATCTTGCCAAACACCCTAAGCTATATTTCTTTACAAGTTCATTTTGACTGATAGTTGAGTCTAAATATTGGGGTCTATACTTTTGACAGATAATTGTATGCGGTTTGATTGTTGAACTGACTCTTCTATGGTGTAAACTACTTCATACTCAACCATGATTGATGCTGAATTTTTTACTGTTTAACGCTTGGCATATGTTATTACTCCGTTTGTTTCATGTTATGTGTATGTTACATTTCCATATTTGAAAACAATTCAACTTTAAACTTCCTGTTTTAACTTTAACTCCCTTAATGACATGTTTTTACAACCACAGATATGTCATGGCGAGTCATGTCTAAGGCCACGAGTTTTAAAAATACTCCCTTCTTTGTTAAATTATGTGCCTAGTAAAAAATGGAGGATTCTTATCATCATAGAGGTTACTAAAGTAACTGAAATCACTCAATGATCTTGTTCTTCTTCCCCTCGGTAACAGGTAAGGGCGATACAAAAATGAAAGGATCGCACCCTAAGGGGATATAGTGTAGGCAACCTATCCTGATGTAAGCATTAGTGGTTGGTCTCATGGTTCAAACTTGTGACCTATGATTCACATGGAGACAGCTATACAGTTGCTCCAAGGCTAACCTTCTAGGCAAGTGCTGTCTGAAATGCCAAATAAAGATTGACATTTGGAGCTCAAGTGTAAAATATGTAGCAACAGCTACTTGTGATTGATAACTTTATCTGCAGATATTGGAAAGTTGTTACTGCAGTTGATGATGAATGTGACAATGGAAAGTTCTTTTCAACATTTCTTTGTGGTGGTGGAGTCTAATGGGGGCAGTCAATGGTGAGCAAAGATTTGTTTCTGCATAGGTAGTATTGATGTTTGAATAGTATGCATTGATTTCTGATTTTGATAAAAAATAATTGATTTCTTGAGAAGTGGTTTAGTTTTTCTAAACTAACAAAGTTTGTTATTACGTTTTTAAGGTAAACAAAGAACATCGAACGCTATTGAGCTAAATAATCTCAAAGATGCCAACCATTTCCACAATGTATTTCGCGAGATTTGGTTTTGTAATCCGTTATAAATGTTATTTAAGTTATATGAACTTTCTTTTTAAAGGAAATCAATAAAATTCAACACACTTAAAATATTAAAGTCAAAAGGTTTGAGATTAATTAGGTTTATCTAGCTTCTAGCTTCAAATCTTTGGGTTGGAGTTTTGAGAACTTTCAACCCAAAGGTTTTAAGTTGGGAACTATCAAACCTAATTGTAGATCCAAATGTCTAAAGTTGGCTTAGTAATTGAAACTTGATATTTTAATACCCCGTCTGCATGAACTGTATACACAATGATTCAATAATTCTAAAGAAGACATTCATAGCATGCTTAGAATTGTTTTACTATATCTTTTTTATGAAGAGGTGTCAATTTTATTACTTTTAAAGCACCCAGAAGGTGCATAGTATTTCCAAATCAAAAGCTTAAGGCTCCTAGGTAAACGTCATATACATCGAAAGAAGCACCAGAATAGATTCCTTGTGTATTATTAATATCTATTTTGTTATTTATAATTCACCAAGAAAAAAAATGGAGAAGAAGCAGCAGCATGTTTGAAGTTTGTCACTTCTAGCTAAACTTTTAATAATTTTAAAAAATTGAGTATGTTTTTAAACCAGGGAAAATGACCTAATAAGACTACTTAAGACTTTATAGTACAAAACATAAGAATATTTTTTCTTATTTACAAAATACACCAACTTAATTACAAAACATAATGGATCTGAAAAAAATAAAAGCTCACCTTTCCCTTCTCCTTTTGTTGCCCACCCTTCCCCTCCCCTTCCCATTTTCCCTCCCGCCACCCTTCCCTTCCCCTTTTCCCTATTTCATTCCATTTTTTTACAAAACAATAGTTGTGAATCTGTGTTTGTGGTGAGATTTTCATAGTATATCATGAATCTGCGTTTTCATTTTCAATCATACCAAGAACCTGGAACTCCATTTAGGGTGTAGATTTTCTACTTCTTTTGGGCAAAATAGTTTATGGATTTTGTGCAATTTATTGTATTTCAGGCTTTCACTGTCTTGCTTCGCCAATTTTCAGTCATAATTAGGCAGAAAAATATTTGGGTTTTGTTCAAAATTGAATTTTGGAACATGGGTGATAGCTGGCGCATGGTAACTTCATTGTTAGGGTTGCCCACATTAAAATTATGATCATTGGCCCTAGCAGGACTTTCCTGATGGAAAATAAGTGAATCGACATTTAGTTTTATGCATCTGAAAAAATTCACATGAAAGAAGATGGAGGTCAAAATCACAGTCATCAAGAGAACAGCCTCATACACAAAAAAATTGTATGAAAATTGTATACAATATTGTTGTAGTTGTATTAAATTCCAAAACCTAACATGAACTTTTTACAAATTTTATACAGTTAAATACAAAATTCATACCTTTTTTCTATACAGTTCTCATACATGAAAAATATGAGAATTCTAAGCCTTGCGCGAGATATACATATTTCATACAGTTTTCATACATAAAAAAATGAGCGAAATTTTTGAGCCTTGAATGAGATATACATATTCATACAGTTTTCATACACAAAATTATGCACGAAAATTTTAAGCTTTGAGCGAGATATACACATTTCATACAGTTGTCGTACACAAAATTTTCGTATATGTTTTGTAAGAAATCTATTGATATGTTTTGTAAACTGAAAAATATCGTCATATTTCATAAATATACTCTATTCTTATGCACATATAGGTTATTCTCCCTTTAAACAATACCATCATTCTACTTTGTGCCATTCCTACTATTTTCCTAGCCTAGGCATTATGAAAAAATTGCACGGTTTGTCCTTCAAATGGGCAGGTCTTTAAATTTTGTCCTTCAAATGCCTAGCGGGGCACAAGTTCTTTAAGAACATGGAGCATAACTTGTGAAATATTATAATGTAAAAATTAAAACTTATACCCCGTGAAAAAGTTATTTGCCTTAGAGACCAGCACAAAATGACCCAGCCACTATGGAATTGGATGGTGATCACTTTCTCTGCCCAGCCCGGATAGTTAAAACCTTCTAAATAAGCCCATGAGTCCATAATTCTGAAACCAAATAACTTTGGCAAAATTTTGATTTGCATAGCCTATTTATGAGTTGTAATAGCGCAGACTATCCACTTTCAGTTTTGTAATTGTATAGCCACTGTCACGGAGTTTTTTTAAATTTCACTTCTAAAACTTCATGACAATCTTGAAATTTACCTGTAGAATTTGAAATTCTATTACAATGACTATTTTTCAACTACAAAGGCTAAAAAGTGACTCGTGAATTTTATCTATTGGTGTAAATAGCATTACTGTCCATTTCTCGGTCATTTTTTTACAAAATAATTACTTATGGCGTTTCACCTATAAAATTTACTAACATTTATAACATTTGAATTTTGCCTGATATATTGGTCACACATGAATTCGACATGATACCACGTATGTACTATGACGATACCACGTATGTACTATGACCTCTAAACCTTTGTAATACACACATGTTATAAAAAAATGATTCATTAATACTACGCACGCTCCTCTAAGATCCATATGATATTTACATTTCAAAAAAGAAAATCAAAGAGAAAAGTCAAGAGTGGAACATATGTAAACAAAAATAAATGGAATCAAATGAGACATTATGTACACATGTGGCATGTACTCGGAAGTGAATTATTGTGTCAATGATAATACCTTTATTTGGGTCGGATCGGAAAGAACACCACCTTAGAGAAGCAATTATCCAATAGGCTCCAGATCAGTCTAAGGCCCACCTCCCACCTCTCTACTTTTGTTTCGGGGAATGTTTGTGAGAGTTGGCAAGCACATCCTTTCAAATGCTATTCCTTCCATCTCATTTGATGGGGGTAGATAAGACCCTCTATTCTTGATTATGGATCTCGGGTTAGAATCTTGAGAATGAAGAAAATTTTAACAGTAGCGCGTGGACCAATACGGTATAGGAATCTGAATTAGTCAGCTGATATTTGGCACAAATATCGAGTTTAGCGTCATCTTACCTCTTGATCTTAGTACTTTAATCGCATTTTCTATGATGGAATCATTTTATTCTTGCTTATATTGGTATATTTTGTGTATTTAGGTACAATGAGGACAAATGATTGGAAACTGAGCATTTTTGGGTGATTTTTGGAGGTGATCCTGTGTCCTCGAGTTAACGAGAGGAGCTCGCGACACTTAGAAGATTTTTTGTACCAACTGAAGGAAGTTGGGCATCACACCAGCGTTGCGCAGAGGCTAATCAGGCGTGAACCCCGCGTCGCGGGTAGGAGACGCGAAAAACAACTGCAGAACAAGGCGAATTAGAAATCACTGAGGACACCCGCGTTGCACATGCGACGCGGGTGCAACACATACGAGCTGCCAGTTTCTCCTATTTTGATTAGGATTTGGTCGAATTATGTTAGTTTTAACCCTAGACTATAAATAGACGTTTTATTAGTTGTTAATGATGTGCTGGGATATTTCTAAGACTTGTAAGCCGTCACTTTTACTTTCTCTCTCTAGGTTTATTTTATTTTCAACCTTAGATTATTTATGAATTCTTGTTCTTCATCGAAAATCATGAGTAGCTAAACTTCTTAATTCTAGGGTTGTTGCGGAAGACATGATAGTTGGTTTGGCGAAAAGTTCTATCGATTAAATTTTCATATTTTAGGTTGCTTATTTATTCTTGTGCTTAATTGTTTGATTATTTGGCCAATAGATAGACACTATTTGTGGTGCACGAATTGGATTTGAGAGAGGGAATTCACGTAAGTGATAAGAATAAATAGAGTTTGCTCGATATAATCGTTTCGCTACCGAGGATAGAGATATACCCTTTAGCCCTACTTAGTTGGTTACGGAGAAATAAATGCGTTCTTGTTTCCTCTGGCGATCATACAGAGTTATAGTAGCATCTACAGGCTTGTGAGTAGTTCGAGAGAATATCATAAAGTTATAATTAACCCGTCAACTAGTAACCCAGGAAATATGATAGGTAGAATTGTCAAAAGATCAACTGGATTGTCGAAAGCTATGACCCTGGAACTTTCTCTCATCTGATAAATCTTACAGTCTTCGTCACAAGTTTCTCAGTCACAAACACATTCATACTCAATTATTTACTTTCAGTTTTAGTTTAGTCACAACAAACACTTTGGTTGTCACTCTCTTGAATAGTTATAACGAAGTTTGAATTAGTTGAACAATATAAAATCTAAGTCTCTGTGGGTACGATATCTGGACTTAACAATCTTATATTACTTGTATGACGACATATACTTGCGTGTGCGTTTGGGGGCATCGGCCATTAAATTTCGAATTCAAGATGATTAAATAATAAAGAGAAGTGCAATATTGAAATACTCAATAGTATCACCTCCTTCGAATGCTACTCCTTCTGACTCATTTTTAAGATCATCATAGGACACAATGGGATAGATACAGATTCCTCCATTTTTTTTTATCAAGATTCTCGGGTTAGAATCTTAAAAATGAAAAGTTTCTAGCAGGGGCATTTCTTTCTTGAAGACCCTAGGCTGTATGGATCTTGATTAATGAATCGGCGAATTACAAATACCAGATATTTGAATCAAAGAGAGAGCTAGTTGGCAAGCAACATTCAATAGTATCACATCCTTTCAAATGCTACTTCTTCTATCTCATTTTACATGATATTATTAAATTGAACACTAAGCTTAGTATGTTAAATATGACCTAATATTCTCCTTTTGATCCTATATGTCTCACATCCATATTGTTAAATTAATATGGCTGAGTCCTTAATTTCATATTAACGCAATTTTATACCTTCTAACTTCGTCTCTTGAATTTGTGAAAGTCTCAAATCTGCATACTACTCCCTCTGGTCTAAAATAATTACGGATTTAGCCTCTAATAGTTGGTCCAAAATAATTAGAATGACAAGAAAGATTAGGGGGAAGAACTGCCGACGCTTTGTGCTAGCAGTATTGACAGCTCTGATATATAACATATGGAAAGCAAAGAATGAAGCACATTGGAATCAAAAAGTCCCACATCCAAGTGTCATCCGAGATCAATTACAGAGGGAGTGCTAGATTAAAGTATATAATCATATAGACAGAAGAATGAATAGGTATGGACGAGAATGGATACAAAGCTTATACTGTGCAAATAACACACATTAGATAGGATATAGTATAGATTTATGTTTGGCTCTTGAAAGGAGTTGCAGCCCTACCTGGTAGGTATGCAAGGATTCTCAGAGGCCTGTATAGTTTACATTTGTGTATGTTTGCTTCTGCTGGTGATTAATAAAGTTTTTCGTTCACAAAAAAAAAAAAAAAAGTCTATCAAGAAGGTATTTTAATTTATTCTTTTTTCAAATTTATCATTGACACATTCTTAATTCAATAAACAAATTTAATGTTTGTTATAGTTTCAAAGCCCCTCTTAATTATGAGTATTTTAGTCAATACACCTCTTGATTTTTAGGAGCAACTGAATTCCTTAATCCATGTGCCAAGTCTAAAGCCTCTATTAAAAGTGAATTCCTTAATCCGTGTGTCCAAGTCTAAAATCTCAATTATTTTGGACCGGAGGAAGTATTACATATAAGGCTTTTTGTGTAGTATTGTAACGGCAAAACATATTGGAATTTGAAAGAAATAGTCCAGTAATACGATGTTAATGTCATAACACTTCCCTTATTTCTCCTTTTACAAATTAACTTCTCCTTCTTCCATTTAATTTGTTCAATTTCCATGATATCTTTTCTTTAATATCCCTTTTTTAAGTCCAAAGCAAATACTTTAAATAAATTACGAAGGTATAACTAAATATGAACACAATGCATTTAATAAAGACTAGTCAAATAAAGCAAGCTTTATAGAAATGATTAGTCATTAATAAGGATGGGCAACCAAATATATATATGATCATGAAATTTTCTACTCCCTCTGTCCAGTTTTAGTTGTTAAAAATAGATGTCAGCTTTTACTTGTCAAGTTTGAAAAATCAAGAAATAATTTATGATCACTTAGTTCCTAATTTACCCTTATTAATTAATAACTATAATCATTTCCCAAAAAAATATTTATTATATTTAAAATGTGATATAGTACTTCTTAAGGAGTGTGTCAAGTCAAATATAGACAAGTGAAAGTAGACTGAGAGTGGTATAATATAGTTGTTGATGTTCCAATGATGTTCTCCCCATAACTTTGACCATATCGATGTGAATGAAGAAAACAATGGAAAAAGTGAAAGGCAAAAGTGGGAATTAATAAGACACGACATCAGGAAAAGGAGAATTAATGACAACACTAGCTATATAAGGCTTTGCTTGTTGAACAATATTTGTATTCTTTGTTCTCATGATGAAGCCTGTACTCATAACGACAATCTTCTTCCCCACTGAACTCCATCTTTTGCTAAAATGCACATTAAAAGCTGTTGCCACTCACACTACATATCGTGTATTATTATTATAGACATCAAAAAGGAATTTTTTTTTAGGTCTAGGCTTTAAGAGGGATAAGGGGGAAAAAATAGAGAGAGATCTCTTATTATAACTTTGGTATAGTTGACATGGTCTCGAAAAAGATAAGAATTTAATTTAAGTTATATCGATATTGTATGATTTTCTTTTACATCATCAGTGCAATTTTATTTGTTATAACAAATCATTTACCATTAATTTATTCTAAGTTACTAATAAATTGTTATTAAATAGAGTTGCCTGCGATATTTCTCTTTTTAAATGACCTGATTAGTAAACATATATCTTGTTGTTAGTGCATAGCACTTAAAAGGTTAAAAAATAAAAAGGGCAGCCGATGCATGATGCATCCCTCGTTTACGCAGGGTTCGGAGAATAAGGTCACGCCCCAAGAAAGTATGATGTGGTAACTTACGATGACACAAGCATCAATAGTGATTTCACGACTATATCTTTGCTCCAAGGTTCTCCGAAACTCAGAAAATAAAAGTTTCTTAAATGGAGAAAAAGGAACAAACTAATAACTAGCTAGAGTTTCTCCCCCTCTCTCTCTCACACACACACTTGTTTTCATTCTTAGAAAAGGCGTTTATATATCGCATCTTATTTTATTGTCGACCTTAGGGTTTGGGAGGTGGAAATTTAAATAAAAAAGCTTGGGCGATGATTTATGTATGCATGAAAATGATGATTCAATATAAGTGATTTGGAAATGTTATTGACATTTTAGTCACACGTTATATTAGGAAACATAAAATTATCCTTGTTTGCAAGTGATTACACATGATGCAGTTGTCTTCTTTTAATTTTAGGTATTTATTTAAGATCTCATCAACTCAAGATATATATGCCTTTTGCCTTTTAGTGAATTAAGAGGTGTGTGTTTGTACGTGTGTGTATATATATAATCGGAGTTCTCCTTTAGCAGTTTAGCTCCCCTCTTACTCCATATACACTAACAAAAAGCGCCCAACTTAAAATGTAATATTAAAAAATAGTCGGTGTGTTCAACTAACTATTCATGATTTCATGTACATAAGTGACTATTCATATATTGCTCTTAAAAACAAGGTGATTAGTCTACTTTCCTTTTTTCCACAATTAACATCCTAATAGTAGATGAAAGGGCTATTACCTTAAACAAATATATGTTTAATTAAAAGTGATACCACTTGAGAGGAATATCTACTAGAGTATTTAAATAGTATCAATGTTCACACATCTAAGTGGTGCCGTCTGCTCTATTGCCTTGATGTTATGATTATCTATATGCGTTATGTATCCTGCCTTAGATTATTGCCTAGATAATGAAGATGAGTATAAGGTACATGCATGATTGCATAAGTATTCATTCTTATAACATATGAATACATTAATTAATGATCTAATTATATAACTAAGCCATCTGAAGTCATCCCACTTTTTCATTTATCTAAATTGTCCTATGGTTATGCATTTATGCTATTGAATGGATTATGTATCATTATCTTCTTCCACTTCTTGTTGCAGCTGCTATGGCAGAGTGTTGTTATGATCTAAGCTTGTGATGGAGGTTTATCATATACTGTATATGGGCAATCGCTTATGCTTTTGATATTTATTAGGCTTATGCTTTTGATATTTATTATACCTTATAATCATAACTAATCAGATCTACAACTTGATGTTTTTTTGTTAAGAATAAGATGTTTGAATCTGAGTACATATATGAATATTAAAATTATTTGTTTTAGATGCTAGGTATGTAAGGGTCTGAGCTCAACAGGAAAAGGGATGATGTGTGCGCTATGAAGGTTATTGCGATCACACATTTTGGTCTTGAAGTACACTATGAAAACTAGTACTATCAAATAGCACAATATAGTTAGCTTAGGTAAAGAACTCGATATTCCACTAGAGGAAAATCCTACAAATGAAGAGGCAAACTGGGAATCATCTCATTTTGTATTCTACAATTAGAGGAAAATTTCTACATCGAAATTTGAAAGTTTGAACAACCATAAATTATACTCTATATTTTTATTTAATTTGACATTCGAAAAGTGAAATATGACAACTATTTTGTGATGAAGGGATTTGTTTTTAAGATTAAGCCAATCTTTTTCTCCTTATCTCATCAGTAAAGTGAGTAATCGTTTGACAGGCCGAAAAAATAAAGGAACTGCCTACAAAATTATGTGCGTTCATAGGCGTTGAACATCTAACGTTTTATATTTGAGTATTTCATAAATACTAAGTATATATGCATAATGGATCTTTAAAAAGAGGAGAGGGGAAGAAATCTAGAGAGTGACTTGTTTTCTTTTAGGGATAAAAGATAAAAATGCTCTTAATTAGCTATTGAAAATAGAGTAACTATGTCATTCTATTGTTTTTTTTTTCAACCTAGATTTCTGCAAAAGAAATATTATTTCTGTGCTATAATTTACATCTGATGTGGAGTTGTTAGTGTAGAGTGGCATATATGCTCTACTTCGCTAGTAAAGATATTTTTGTGCCAAAAAAGCAAACTAATGGCATAATTGCTCTATTCTCAATAGTTCAGGAACATATCTGTTCCATTTGGCAAACCTTAAGAACATTTTTGTACTAAAAAACAAACAAAGGGCATAATTCTAATAATTCAAGGACATTTTTAACCATTTTCGCTTTCGTTTATTTGTTTGGTGTAAGAGTGAAGGGAAATTTAAAAAAAAATGTTGTACTCCCGTCTAATTTTGTAGGGTTCTGAAAATTTGCACCCAAAAGATACACTTATCAAACGGATTTAAATTTTAATCATTTACCTCATCAGGTTATCAATTGCATATTTATTATAATAATTTATTTTTAATTTTCTTATATGTGTAATTCTTTTGTACAGTTAGTACATAGTTTTTCTCGTGTTAAATATAATTTTGTATTTATTTTAAGGGACGTGATCTATTACTTTTTCTCTGTCCTACTAAATGGAATATACATTAAATCAATAGCTTTTTCCTCGATCTTGCATCGAAGTAAAATTGCTATTAAAGGCTGGTGGTTGATTAAAGCAAGCTGTCAATCGAAATGAAAGAAACAAAGATGAACCAAAGGAATAAACAAAAGTTTTTTTTTTCAAACAACATTTTGATCCTTATACTAATTTGGTCTTGGAATTTTAGGGCCACTTTTTTGGACATCAAGTTAAAAAAAATATATATATACTACTATAAAAAACCATAAAAAGTAACGAGTCATCCAACTTTCACGTCCTGTTATTTCTTACCACAAAGCATAAAAAAGAAGAAAAAGAGACAACATCATTTCTAATAAGAAAGTAATCACGACATACATTCTGGTTTTTACATCTTATCTTATTGGCCCACCCAGAAAAAAACACAAGAAACTTAATTGCCTTAGTCTTCTTGCAAATGATGAGCCATATTAAAACATAAAAACTTTTTTGAAAAAATCACCTTCTTTTATAAAAAAATAAATAAACTATGATCAATGCATATCTAATTTCATCATTTAACTACCATCCTTTACCGGAGGTCTCGACTTGGGTTCTAGATATGAAAAAACTTGTATGGAGCACTTTCTTTTTTAATGGTTCTTTCTGTAAGATTGTTAGTGTGAATCTGAATTAGCCGGGACATCAATGCAGATATGAGACATCGATTGAAAAATAATAAAGAAATCACTATCTAGACCACTTTCAGAAGAAACAAAATGTACAACCATAGACAATTTTTTCCTTCCTACTTTTGCACTACTAAAAAAATGCAATTTTTGTATGGAATTCATCAGAAATTGATTTGTTGGAAACGTTTCTAACAAACTTTTCATCAAAAAATTCATATTTCTAACTATGTTCCGACGGAGCATCCGTCGAAATTCACGTTTTTTTAATAATGTTCCCCAATGAAATAGTGCAGAGGAGAGGACATGTATATATATTTACCATGAAATGTTGTTCCTTTGCAATAAATGCTACTTAGCCTTTATTTTGTTGAAACGCTTATATATAAATAAAAGAATCTGAGAAATTATGGTTTTATTCTCCTAATAAACTAGACATGCAACACAATAATATCATGAAGTCCAATCAACTCAAACTTTACATGATCAAACCCCTCCATGCTCAACACCTAAAAGCAAAAAAAATAAAAAAATAAAAAAGGAAACAAAGAAAATAATCAATTGCATATTATAAGCTTTTTAATAGCCCTGTTGTAACGGTAGCAATAATAACATTGTCTAGTTAAAAAAAAATAATGTTAAAAAAAATTAATGATAATAAGTTACAGGGCCAGTTTAATTAGATGAGTAGCACTAATTAATTAAACTTAATTAGGGAGATGGTGGTTAATTCTGAAATGCTCTTCAGCTGGCAAAATAATTAAATGGAAAGGTCACTATTCAGACTGTTTAAATGTAAAATCTTCTATAATGATGAGAACATTTATGCATCTCTAAATATAGGAGGTAATTAGGAGGCAGACCACTGTCCGATCGATTAGAACTATATGGACAACTAATGTTATTATTACTATGACTTTGTGTTTTTAGCACTATTTCCATCATCATTTTTGACTAATTGATTGCCCTTTAAGATTTACTTTTTATTTGGAGAAATGATAGAAAGCAAGAAAAAGTCAATATATATTGCATACTAGTAACTATATATGGTTGTGCAGCGTCAAAAAAAAAAAAAATATATATATATATATATATATATATATATATATATATATATATATATATTACTATATTATATAAGAGCAAATGTGAGGACTTTTGTAGTCCTCACAATAATTTCCCAATTTTTTTAAAAAAAATTAATTAATTACTTTTATGTCCTAATCTTATTTATTTAAATCAATTTTTTTATTTTTTATTTTTAAAGTCTACTTTTCAAAAGCTATCGAACCGGGGGACTTTTGTAGTCCTCACAATAATTTTCAATTTTTTTTTAAAAATTTTTAATTAATTACTTTTAGGTCATAATCTTATTTATTTAAGTCATTTTTTTTGTTTTTTGTTTTTAAAGTCTACTTTTCAAAAGCTATCGAACCTCCTACCTCATTTTTCACGTTCTTTGATTTTCTGATTGGTGCTCGATATCCGCATTTGAGCCCAATTAATCCAGATAATTCGCACTGCATCGCGCCTATTCGGGGGGAGCGCTTCCTCCAAAGATTTTTTTCCATATCCATGTTCGAACCCCTAATCCCTAATTAAGAGAGGAGCAACTCCATCCGCTGCACAAGTTAAATTATGTATTTGTCTTAAAAGTTCATTAACTATGTATGGATTATTTATTTAGAACTAAATAACTTCAGAAAATTAGGATACATAAGTTATAATGTCAAATTCTGGTTCCAAATTTGATTTGAATTAAATAATTTCATCAAAATGGAAGTTAAAATATTAAAGGAGTGGAATGAAAATTTTGCTTTCATATAACTACCCACTTGTGGGACTACAATGGGTATATGGTTGTTGTTGTTGTTGTTGTACACTTGTACTAACACAAATTATATTTCTTTAGTTAAAATATCTACTTTTATATCTTGAGTCTGGGTCCGGGCTTAGCACAGGCCTCACATAACTAGTATATATATATACACACGACTAACTTTTAAAAAGCATAGAGAGATTCCTTCTTAGCGTTAAAAAATCATTGAGAAACTTCTTTAGAGGATGGTTAACTATCTAAATTATTATTAATTTTATACTGATACGGGGATTAGCTCTAGGGAATAAAACACTTAAAAGACCAAAATAGCCTTTATTTTTCATCTTCCAATTTTGTTAAATACTTTAAAATAACTTTTATTTATAAATATATAAAAAGTAATATAAATCACATTTTATAATTATTTTTTAAAAAATATATGAAAAACAGGCCGAAAATAGTTTAACTTTGCAATTATTGTTAGTGTCTTAAAACGAAACAAAGGAATTTGTATGGTATCAAATATCTTAAAACTTCATAAAATGGAAAGAGTTTCATATAAAAGCTAGGATGGAGAGGACACCATATATTTCAAGAACTACCACTCACAAGTTAAAATGAACAAACAAACGAAAGAAAACCAATTCATATATGTTACAACCTTACCCATCCATGGCTGTTGTGGGACGGAACGATTCATTCCTATACATTTATTAAAGGTCGGGTTCTAGGTTTAGAAATGGAGAAACCATTGATAGGGAACGCTTCTGTTTTAATGGGTCCTATGCGACTTGAAATTAGATCCGTTGGGGCAGCGAATTCATACACCAGATGGTTATACCAAAAGAAAAAAATTCAAAAAATTTGTACTCCTATATGTAAATTAAATATAAGTTATATGGTAGGGATCTTAGTAGCTCAGTTGATTAGCTACCTGAACTTTCACCTTGTTGGTGAAGGTTCGAATCGCCACGTTCTAATTCCCTTCCCATTTCTCCTTCCCCTACCCCCTAGGTAATAATAATTAAAAAAAGATAGAAGTTATATGCACTGACAGTGTAAAAGATACTTACATAATTAGGTTATTTATAAAATAACTACAAGTAAATCCTCATAATAAACATTAATATGATACTCCCTCCATCTTAAAATACTTGTCTTTTATACTTCTCAAAGTTTGTCATTATAAAAATCAGGATAAAATTAAGTATTTTTTTTTCCATTTATCCCTTGTATTTATTACAACATTTAGGAGGGAGTACATCTTTGATGGAGTTGGCATAAATATATAATACTCCCTCCGAATAAAAAAAAGTGTTCACTTAACCTTTTTCTTGGGTGAAAAAAAGTATCCACTTATCAAATCAAGAAAGAATTAACCTTGTTTTTCCAGCTTTGCCCTTATTAAGTGTTATATGATCAAATCTCAATATCTATTTAATTAGGGGTAGTTTAGTCAAATTACCTATTTTTATCTAGGAGTTAGTATTTTCTTAAGGGGTGTGCGTATTTTCTTAAGGGGTGTGCATATGGCTAAGTAGACTCTTCTTTTGATCCGGAGGGAGTAATATTTTATGAGGAGAGATAATACAGTGAAAATATTTTAAGAGAGTAAAATAGTAAAAATGCTACCCTTATTAGTTATTAATGCTTTCTTGAGGGACGTACAGATGAAAAACATGACAACTATTTTGAGGCGGAGGGAGTACTAATTAACTTGTTATGATAAGTTAAATAACTGAAAGATATAACTCCCTCTAAATTAGAGTAGGTGCTAGTAGAATTTAAGTATCTTTCTTTCCAAGTCCAGGCAATTTAGGTCTCTAATATGGCAATTTACAAACATCCAGCTTAAATGCCAAGTAAGTTACTTAACTGAACTGCCCTTTATGCAACTTTCTTGTATTTGAGCAAAAAGCAAAAGCCATTCTGGACTTTCTCTGAAATATATATAATGGAATTGTATAGACTTTTAAAGCATGAAAGACATTCTACTTACCATTAGGCAATAACCTTTCCTTTTCAACTCTTCATCCCCACTACTTTCCCAACCAAACCCAAGAAAAAAAAAATACACACAAAAAGAAAGAACAAAACAAAACAATAAATAAACAAGAGAATGATTGTCCTCACATGAGCCAAGATTGATAAAGATTTTGAGAGAAAAGAAGTGTAAGTGAGTAGCATAGTGACCCATTTTTCCTATTAAGTCAGCCCAATTTTTTTAGTATATTTCTCCTTCTTTCTCCCACTATCCCCCCCCCCCCCCCCCCCCTCTTTTATCAAACACCTAAAAGGAGGACTTCTTTTCTTTCCCTTTGTTTCTGTGTTGGTGGCCATGTTTAGAGAGAGCAAATTTGGCTCTGAAATTGGCAAGTGAAAATCATACCACTTCTCCTTCTGAAAATTCACAAAAACCAAGATTTTGCATAGAATATTACAAGGCAGCAAAATTTATGCATTTGACTTAATACACCACTCCAAACTCCTAGGCATCCAAAAAGATCCAAGAAAAAGAGCCCTTTTTTCTAATTTTTTTCCCCTTCTTTCTCCTATTATTATTTAGCATCCCACAAACCTCTAATTTGTCATATTTTATTGAAAATCCCATGAACCATGACTTGGGTTTTTAGCAAGAAAATGTTGACTACTTTGGCCTTTTTATCTCTTCTTCTTATGGGTATTTTACATTTCAAAGCTCCATTTTGTGGTGCAAATATTGGAAATAATGGCAAGTTTTACAGATTCAAAGGTGATTATTCTTCTTCTATAAAGAGAGCTGTTACATCTCACAACAAAAGAAGCTTCTTCTCAAGAGGAAAAAATAATATTCCAAATATGGATGAGATTTTTGGTGATGATAAGAGGAAAGTTCGCACTGGTCCAAATCCTCTACACAACAGATAAGTAGAAGAAAAAATGAAAAAAAAATATGAGTTTGATCTCTCTTATTCAACTCTTTTTCTCTGTGTTTTTTTTTAATCATTTTGATATATGGTCTTTGAAGCTAAGTACACATTGGCTTCGTAGGAATGTTTCAAGAAATCTTGAATTTTTGTATATGAATATTATTGAGATCTGGATATTATTGTATATGAGAATTGTTGCCTCTCATGATGAGATTTTGTTTTGATGAGAAAATATTTTATTTATTTTTTGTTTGATAGTAAGTTGATGTAATAAGGTTTATAATTATATTGAGATTGTTGGTAGAGTACTGAATTATAGTCTTCTTCCACTTCTTTTCATGTTAATTAAAGTTTCTATTTCATTTTCCATTTCTCAAATGGCAAAAACGAAGGTATCAAGAATCTTTTTTCCAAACTAGCAATGGAACATTTACTAAGTTTATTTAAATTATTCATACTTCCAAACATAGTACTAAGAAACAAAAAGGTATAGATTCACATACTTCCAAAAGATATCCATCTTGTTAGGGAACAATTATACAATAATGTGGGGTATAGTTTAAGCAAAAATAAGCAACTTATTATTTTATAGTTTTCTTTCTTATATATGCAAAGGATCATTATACTAGAAAAGTACTTAAATTGCATCAATTAGTATTTTCTTTATCATTGTTAACATCATAATACAAACGTGAATACGTGTGCATGGCAATATACGGAAGAAGATCCCATCATTCCATCAACTATAATATATTTTGTTTTTATTTATTTGAAGGTAATAATCTAGCCGTTGCTTAAATCTTAGAATTTACTTAGTATTATATTCATAAACAGTGTAAAGAAGTTTATGCTATCAGTGCAATTTTATATAGTATATTATAGTAGGCTGCATGTCATAACTTTGGCTTCAAATATATGTACAAAAATCAGACGCATAACTCATTTGCTAAACTTGAAGCCATTATCCTAAATTTCAGAGATAAGCGGTTATTCCGATATAAAATTTGGGGTTAAATCTATCATGTGTTTAGTTGGAAATATGAGCTAAAACCAAGATAAAATTTATACCATAGTCCTAAGATTATCTACGTATCACGTATAGAAAGATGGATAGATAATCCTAATTATAATATTGGTTATAATTTCAGGATAGAATAACAATATTTTGAATAAATGATGGTTCAAATTCTGAAAACTTTGCATGCATTTACCCTCTTTTTTTTTTTTTTTCTAGCCTTTAAAAGAAAGAAAGAAAAGGTAAAATTTAAAATAAATGTGGTGTGGTGCAAGCTAAGATGAAAACAAGGGCACTTATGCAGAAACATGAATTTCTGTAACAATTTCAATAGCTAAGGACCCACCACATAATCAGGCCTGCATTTATAAATGGTGGGGTTCACTTTCGGCTAAAAATCAGTGAAGGTAATAAATTTCCTGCAATTTTGCTCTTTTCCCTTTATATTTTGTCTTTTAGAAGGAAAAATTATTTTAAATGTAGTAAATTATATACTTGGCATTACATACTACATTGTAAATGATTGAGACAGGCACTATATTGCCGTTTGGCTCTAACTACTATGCTAAGTATCTTTTTTCAATTAGTTTTTTTTTTTTTCGGTTTTGTTCTATTAGTATTATTATTGCCTTTGATCCATTTTATTATCTTTCAAAGTATCTTTTAATATATTTAAAAATGATATTTCATAATAATAATCTCTTGGCTCTTACAATTTAAATAGAAGAATATGATTTTTTCAGATTTTTCCCCAAAATAATCTCCTACCTTTCACTAAATTAACACTCTATTTAAATTAACTATTCTTATTTTACTACAACGTTAAATATTTTGAAAACAATTTTTTTTAAGCAACCACTAAGTAATACTTAGTGGAGGGATATTTATTAAATACTAAATAATAAGAGTTCAACAGAAAAGGAAAATAAAACCCGGAACAAAAGCTATCCGATCCAAATAAAAAGCAATAAATGAAACTAGCCGACATACACCCCAAATCACACACCACTTCGGAAACTTCTATATTGGTCAATTCTACCGGAGCCATCGCAGATCCACCATAAAGCAACGAAAAATGGTATCACAAGATTTTTGTATCACAAGATTTTTGTACTGCAAACATGTGAAAGTTTGTATTTAATTTCTTCTGAAAAGTGTAAGACAATGAACATTTATTGCTCTTCTCACACTAGAAATTGCAGTCCTTTCACCAAATTGAGTGGTTCAAATTTAAGTAGGTGTAACTTCACGTTCCTAGTCTATACAATTTATTCTGTTCATTTAGATTGATTTTCTTTTTGAACAGTATGGTTTGTATTCATACTGGAAATCAACTCTTAAAGAATTTTGCCATCCCAAACAAAATAAAAACAAATAAGATCTAATTAGGAAAGGTAGTACTATCGAAGATGATTTCTGTGGTGGCCTATCACTTGATTCACTTTGTACTAAAAAGATTATTTTGAGTAATTTGCATGTTTGTTTCGAAAAAAAACTTAGTAGAGGAGGACGATATCATTATTAACATTCTTTCCTGTAAGATGTCAAAATGGTAGATGTGGGAAGGTGTCCACAATTTAATGATTATTCAACAAAATAATCTTGACTAACTAATATCATGCTGATCTCACCATGAAGTTATATTTGTCTCGCCAATAGTAATTCTATTGTACCATAAAGTTCAAAATTTACATAATAAATTCATTCCTTCACCCACCCACGCCCCACCCAAAAAGATGATTAAACTGGTAAATAAATTTTTTGTACAAGAATCTATTCCCTCATCACCAAAACTAACATAGGAAAACATTAACAAAAAGAAGTAAAACCCAAATGACTTTTTTTAAGAGAAACTAAAGTAAGGATAGGAAATAATCTGATCAAACGAACATCCACCATCTCGACTGATATATGACATTGGTTTTCAATCTATTTTATGTATCTCTCCTGTTTCATATGTAAAAACTGATAGTTGCTATCAATTACTATTAGCGGTTTCAAGTTGTTTTGTAATTGTTTTATCAAACTTCAGAAAATAAGTATATGCATTTTTTTCGCGATGTCTTATATGAAATCTTTTTGTCATTTTTGTTCTTGAAATTCGAATAGATTCTTTCGCTTTATTTGGTATTACCAAAACAAATCAAGATACTCTGTTAAAACAATTCAAGAAATTTCAGGGCTTTGCTCCAGTGATAAATGCACAACACGTGATGTATGCATTAGGCGTATTTTATGGGTTTGGACCATGCATAGACAAAAATCTAATATATAAGTGGAGAAGCGATAAGCCATGGTTATTAAAGTGAGCCTATTATTCACCAAAAGTTCGAACCGTGAGACTTCTCGTTTGTCAAGACTATTTTACCAATATAGGCGGAGTCATCAGAATTTAAACTTTATGTGTTCTTAAGTCTAAGATAGGATATTAGTTGTTAGTAACTGGGTCCTGAATTTAATTTTTAGACATATTAAGTGAATCTTTGATAAAGATATATGAATTTGGACTGAAACTATTTGGACTGAAACTATTGAGTCCGACTGAACCCGTATGTAACCTTTTAGCTTCGCCCCTATCTATCCAAACACATAAACTATAGCTGCATTAGAGAGGACCACTCCAAAATTACAGATGCTTTATACCCAATTTAGTAAAGCATCGGATACAAGGTCTGTACATGTCTGCAACAAATGAGAAAATGAACTATTTTCTTTCATTTGCACAGAAAAAAATCAAGAGGAAACAACCAATTGGGAAAAGTAAGATCCCAAAGTAAGATGAAAACAGATTGTCCTCTTTTGTTACGGCACTCCTCATAGGAGTAGTTGTTTTCTACTCAATTTGTTTTTGGTTCTATGCATTTGTCACATCCTTAACTATCTTCTACTACCCTTGCCTTCATGGCATTGAATACCACCACTTTACATGTTGTGAGAGCAATATATGATTAATTTTGGAGTAATTCCTTTCTTTGGACGGCGACAGATAATAATAAAAAAAAAAAAAAAGGGGGAAATACACATTAAGTAGAACGTAAATCTAACTTGCCCTCTACATTAATGCTAGAACATGAGTTGAGATCCAATGGAATAGTGAGGATTTATATCTATAGTTGATTCCGGCTTGTTTAATTTGGGACTGAGGCTTAGCCGTGGTATATATTAGTGGTAGATCATTCGACTGAGACACTTATTTTCAACAGGAGTTCGAATTCAAAATTTAAGCTCGTGAAGTGATGATTGGTCAAAACCATATAAAGATATAACATGTTCCATCAACGAACATGGGACACTCTATAACACCCTCACACATTTAGGACTAGACAAGGACAATTTGGATGCCTCTGGTCTCGGAAACATGCAAAGAAGATACACAAGAAGTCTAACTCAACTTAAAAAGTTAGCTCAAGATGTAAGGAATGTACAATACCTCATAAAGAGATTACATCTCATTCCTTCTACCAGCATCGAACACTCTAACAAACCCAACTAGTACGTCAACAGTATGTCAAAAGTTCGAGTCACATGAGGGTTAGAATGGAACCACAATGATCGTTTTGAGAAAGGGTGAGGCTAAAAAGAAAGAAGAACTAACACCAGTAGACCTCAGTCTTTAAGAATAAGTAGTAGTATTAGTCTTAAGCCTATAAAGTCAATACCAAAAGTTACCTCGTGAGGAGAGGATTAGTCAAAACCGTACAAAGACATGTTCCATCCAGTTTATGAAAGTTGGCTTCGTAAATTTATACTAGTATATTTTAAAGCACATAGACACGAAGTTGAAGAAAATAATACTCTTATCATTACCTTTCTGTAAGTGGGAAAAAAAAAATTATTCACAAAGTTCCACCAGAAAATAAAATTCTATGAACCAAACTTCCCAAGAACTGACATCTCCTCAGAGCACTCTGAGAAGGCAATAAATGCCCAGAGTCATTAATGTCCTGAAGAAATTGTACACAGAAGAGCAGAGCCATAAAAACCAGCTAGGACTCTTGTATCTACAAACTACCCATACTTGTATACTTTCTCAGCAGGAACAAATGTTTGCAACAGTTCTTAGACATATTTGAAGAACATGTAATGCCTCGTGAAATTGACCCCAAGAGCTGACAAAAAATTCATGCTGCAACATATTATATTGAGGTCCAACATGTTGTAGTGGATAAAGCAATGGCTTGTTTTCAGCAATTATCATGAATACTATATGCAGTAGCATTATACCTAAAGTCAATTTGTACCAAGACTTAAGTAACATTAATTCTACCTAATTGTCATAATTTATCACCTAAGGGACAATTGACTCATAGTAAGCAATTGAAATTCAAATAAGTTCATTTCATAGAACAGTAACATAAATGAGTTTGTCCCTTAAACTATCGTCCTACAAATTACCAGCCCATGCATCACTATAATTCTTATGTTACATAACTCTGGTCTCCAAGCTAGCTTTCTCTTAACTCGACTAATTCCACGGAGTACCTACTACCTCACACATTACTCTATCTTCTACAAAACAATTCATTACATATGATTGTTGTTCTAAGCCCTGCCCCAACTTTGCATGCCAACTCGGATGGTTTGTGTAGTCCTCGGTTGAACAAGCATGCCAACGTGGGAGTGTTTACCGTACAACAAGGGATGGTCATGTCAAAATTGAAAGGCAATATAGACATGCCAAATGCATCAGACGTAACAAAAGCTTTAGACAGTACCAGACGCTCAGAGCTCTAGAAAAGGGCACCCACAGAACTAGAAGGCCGGCCCAAAATGATTGTAGATATAACATCTCCAGACAACATAAGCTTTCTGATATCTACATTTGTCTTCACTCCTGGTCCGTTAAGTATGGAAGCAACGTCCTTAGTAGTCACATCTCCAGAGGCATCTGAGCATATGGACAACCTCTAGATTCAGAGGTATCCTCAGTGAATCTGCCAAGAAAAAACACTATTGGTAAATCGGCAAATATTTCGTACCATATCATGTAAGTCTCGTGGCAAACATAATGCATATATTCCAGATTAAACAATTCAATAAGGTGTTTAGTACAACTTGAGATAGGATAAAAGCAGTTTACTCTAATTGACTTCACTTGGTAAAGAGAGAATTTAAGAAATAGGAGCAAACCACTTTACATCAGATCAAATCATTATGGAAGTTGGGGATTTGGGTGTGTGTGGGGTGTGGGGGGTGGGGGTGTCGGAGAACAGAACCTAATCCCTTTTGTTTGACCCTGAAATAACATGTCATATAATATTAGCTATGTATACATTCCGATGTTAAACAGATATAACTGAGGATAAACGCAAGATGTGCAAGGATAAAAAATATCCTACTGCATTACAAATGCTTTCTAGGAGAACTCGATAAGTAACGGATTGATTATGCTATTCGGACACGGAAAATTCATGTACCTATGATACCTATTTGTCATACAAAACTAGTAGCTTAGATAACAGGTTGCACCACAGAGACAAGCAATTTTATTAGGTACAATTTTCTTCTCATTTTGCAGTCCATCTGTCGAACCTACTTCCGCTATCTTCCGAGAAGCAGGGATGGATCCGACAAACTGCATAATTAATTTGCCATAGTACTAGGAGAAAACCTCATCTGTCGAAAGTCAAGGAACTTAATGCCGAGGATAAGAAAAGAATCATATCTCTACCTTGAGTACAAGTTATTATCCAAAAAAAAAAAAAAAAGTAAAGTAACTGATAAAACACTCCAAGATCCACAGGCATTAACAAACAGAACACTACCTGGTCTTAACATCCTTCACATGTCTGTTGGTGCTATGATAACAATTAAGCATACGAAAAAACCATGTCATCTTCGAATAACTCTAGAATCTTCATTGAAGCCCCTTTTTTCCATCTTTTCCATAGGAAGCTTCCTCCTTCAATCTCCTCAATTCAAGGAAATAGTTAAAGAAAGGAAACAATGTTGCTTATATGACACGAAGTTTACTGGATGATAAAAAGCTAACTGGACATCACACACATGTTAGGTGTGGAATTGGCCAAACAAGTCAATTCTTTTGTTCACATAGTCGTGATGTAAGCGTTTACCTCATAATAGTTGTGATGTAAGCGCTTACCTCATCATAGGAAATTCATTCCTATAAATAGGTAGCTTATGGTTCATTTGTAAGATACCATTAAGATCATTTGCTATACACATCCCAAGAGAGAAAAAATCTAAGAGAAATACTCTTAGTGAAAGGCCTAAGTAAGAGAAGGTCTTTGAGAGAATTTTCTGTGGTAAAATTCTTGAGTGTAATTGGGATTGGGGTTGTGAGGTTGAGTGTTGTAAACACTTGTAATATTTCTTCTTTAATAAGATCTGCAGCAGCAACGTGGACGTAGCTCTCACATTGAGGGTGAACCACTATAAATCTGTGTGTGTTATTTATTCTTCGCTTACATCACGGCGTAAGTAGGTTCTGTCTAAGGAGGTTGGTATTTAAGTGGTCCAGCTGTGACCCTCCAATCTTTCCTGGGAACCTGCTTACAAAGGTCGGATTTGGGATTCAAATCCTAACAACTGGTATCAGAGCAACAGGTTGTGTTGTGATTTAGAAACGATGGGAGGCGAAGATGGTACGACGCACGGCATCGGTAAATTCGATGGTACAGATTTTGCGTTCTGGAGAATGCAAATTGAAGATTATTTATATGGCAGAAAGCTTCATGAACCTCTGAGTCCGAAACCAGAGGAGATGAAACAAGCAGATTGGAATCTCCTCGACAGACAAGTTCTGGGAGTCATTCGGCTGACGCTATCGAAGAACGTTGCTCACAACGTGGCAAAGGAGAAGACCACCGCAGATATGATGAAGGTATTGTCTGACATGTATGAGAAACCTTCGGCAAATAATAAGGTATTTCTCATGAAGAAATTATTTCATCTAACGATGATGGAAAATGCTCATGTTGCTGCACACGTAAATGAATTCAATACCATTGTAAATCAATTGTCATCGGTAAAAATTGATTTCGATGATGAAGTACAAGCTCTAATTTTGTTGGCATCCCTACCAAATAGTTGGGAGCCAATGAGAGCAGCGGTTAGCAATTCTATCGGCAGTGGCAAACTAAAGTTCAACGATGTTAGGGATCGTATCCTTGCTGAGGAAGTGCGCAGGACAGATTCTGGAGAGGCATCGACGAGTTCTGCTTTTAATGTTGAAAACAGAAGCAGAAATTATGACAGAAACTACAACCGAAATAGGGGCAGATCGAAGTCAAGGAATGGCAGGGGTCAATCCAGACCAGGACGAACACATGAGTGTTGGAACTGTGGAAAACCAGGTCACTTCAAGAAGAACTGCAGGACGCCAAAGAAGGAGGACAACAAGGGGGCTGGAATCAACGCTGCTACGGAAGACATTGGCGATGCGTTGTTGCTATCGATTGACAGCCCGATAGACTCTTGGGTGCTTGACTCAGGAGCGTCCTTTCATACCACCCCACATCATGATATAATGACAAACTACGTGGCTGGGAATCTCGGCAAAGTTTATTTAGCCGATGGAGAGCCGCTAGACGTTGTTGGCACGGGAGACATTAATTTGAAGATGTCAAATGGATCCTCGTGGAAGATTACAAAAGTTAGACATGTTCCAAAGCTGATGCGAAACCTGATTTCAGTAGGTCAGCTTGATGATGAGGGATATGATCTCAACTTTGGTAATGGGTCTTGGAAGGTGGCGAAAGGTGCTATGGTAGTTGGCCGAGGAAAGAAGATTGGCACTCTCTACATGACGGATAGCTGTCGTGATATTGTTGCTGTGATTGACAACACAAAGAAGACAGATTTGTGGCATTGTCGACTTGGGCATATCAGCCAGAAGGGGATGAAGCTGTTGGTGACAAATGGCTTAATTCTAGAGCTGAAGACGGTGGACCTTCATACGTGTGAGAGCTGCATTCTCGGAAAACAAAAGCGAGTAAGCTTCTCAAGTGCAGGCAGAGAGTTGAAGGTCAAAAAGCTGGAATTGGTGCACACAGACGTGTGGGGACCTACCACTGTACCCTCCCTTGGAGGATCACACTACTACGTGACCTTCATTGATGATTCAACCAGGAAGGTATGGGTTTATTTTATGAAAAATAAATCTGATGTGTTTAGTGTATTCAAAAGATGGAAAGCCATGATCGAGAATGAAACAAACCTCAAGTTGAAGTGTTTGAGGTCCGACAACGGCGGAGAATACACTGATGGTGATTTCAAACGGTATTGTGCCGATAATGGGATCAAGATGATGAAGACTATTCCTGGAACGCCGCAACAGAATGGAGTAGCCGAAAGAATGAACCGAACGTTGAACGAGCGTGATCGGAGTATGAGAATACACTCTGGACTGCCCAAGACATTCTGGGCAGATGCAGTCAATACCGCGGCCTTCTTAATTAACCGAGGACCGTCAGTTCCCTTGGATTTCAGAATTCCAGAAGAAGTCTGGAGTGGCAAGAAGGTAAATCTTTCATCTCTGAAAGTGTTCGGTTGCTTATCATATGTTCATAATGATGATACGGCTAGAAGCAAGCTTGATCCAAAATCAAAGAAGTGTTACTTTATTGGCTATGGTGACACCGAGCTTGGGTACCGATTTTGGGATGAACAAAATCGGAAGATCATCCGAAGCAGGAATGTTGTCTTTAACGAAGAGGTACTGTACAAAGACAAGCTGCAAAAGAATTCAGAATGTCAGGACAAGGAATCGGAAATAGTCGATTTGAGGGACTTTCCGGCACCTGAGCCGCAGCCAGGTACAACCGAGGCAGAGGAACAAACAATCCGAGAAGGTGCTGATGAAAGTGCTGATTCTGAAACAAATGAACAGACGCCAATCACAGAGCTGCGTAGATCATCCAGGATCAGGAAGCCGCTTCACAGGTACTCTCCATCCCTCAACTACATTCTACTCACTGATAGAGGGGAGCCGGAATGTTATGAAGAAGCAATGCAAGTCGATGAATCGACTAAGTGGGAGCTGGCAATGAAGGATGAAATGGATTCACTATCGGCAAATCATACATGGGAATTATCCGAGTTGCCAAAGGATAAAAAGGCATTGCAAAACAAATGGGTTTATCGGATAAAGGAAGAACCCAATGGAAGCAAGCGTTATAAAGCAAGGCTGGTTGCAAAGGGATTTCAACAGAAAGAAGGCATTGACTATACGGAGATCTTCTCTCCCGTAGTCAAGATGGTGACTATCAGAACTGTTCTTGGGCTGGTAGCAAAGGAAAATCTACATCTGCAACAGATGGACGTGAAAACTGCATTTCTTCACGGTGATCTAGACGAGGAAATATACATGCGACAGCCGGAGGGATTCAAAATCAAAGGAAAGGAGAATCTGGTGTGCAAACTTCAAAAGAGTCTGTACGGACTAAAACAGGCTCCAAGACAGTGGTATTTAAAGTTTGACAGCTTTATGAAGAAAGCTGATTTTTCAAGGTGCGAGGCAGATCACTGCTGTTACTTCAAAAAATTTGAAGACTCGTACATGATACTGCTACTCTATGTCGACGACATGCTAATCGTAGGAGCAAACCTACAGGAGATTGATCGGTTGAAAAAAGGGTTATCGGAAGAGTTTGCAATGAAGGATTTGGGAGCTGCAAAGCAAATCCTTGGGATGAGAATCGACCGAAGCAAGGAGGGCATCAAACTCTCACAAGAAGAATATGTGAGGAAAGTTATCAAAAGGTTTAACATGCATGATGCCAAGCCAGTCAGCACTCCCTTGGCTGGACACTTTCGGTTGTCAAAGGATCAGTCGCCGACAACCGATGATGAGAAGAAGCAGATGGACAAGATACCTTATGCATCTGCAATCGGTAGTCTTATGTATGCAATGATATGTACAAGGCCATACATTGCACATGCAGTGGGAGTTGTCAGCCGATTTATGAGCAATCCAGGAAAGCAACACTGGGAGGCTGTGAAGTGGATATTCAGATATCTGAAAGGCAGCTCGAGTTCAGCTCTGTATTTCCGAAAATCAAAAATAGGATTGCAAGGGTATGTTGATGCTGACAACGGTGGTGATATTGATAGCAGAAAGAGCACATCCGGGTATGTTTACACCTTCGGAGGTACTGCAATCTCTTGGGTTTCCAAGTTGCAAAAGATAGTAGCTCTCTCTAGTTGTGAGGCTGAGTACGTTGCTGTGACGGAGGCCACAAAGGAAATGATGTGGCTACAATCTTTTCTGCGGGAATTGGATCAGGACCACGAGGGAAGTGTGCTATATTGTGATAGCCAAAGCGCCATTCATTTGGCAAAGAACCCGGTTTACCATGCTCGAACGAAGCACATACAACTCCGGTACCATTTCATTAGATCAGCTTTGGAAGATGGAGCGCTAGTGCTTGAGAAGATCGCAGGGAGTCAGAATCCAGCAGACATGCTGACAAAGGCAGTGACGATAGACAAACTGAAGCTATGCTCAACTTCAGTTGGCCTGCACGAAGTATGAAAGTAGGAAAGAGCTGCTGCATCGATCAAAGTGTGAAGACAAATTAAAATTAGTCTTCAAGTGGGAGATTTGTTAGGTGTGGAATTGGCCAAACAAGTCAATTCTTTTGTTCACATAGTCGTGATGTAAGCGCTTACCTCATAATAGTTGTGATGTAAGCGCTTACCTCATCATAGGAAATTCATTCCTATAAATAGGTAGCTTATGGTTCATTTGTAAGATACCATTAAGATCATTTGCTATACACATCCCAAGAGAGAAAAAATCTAAGAGAAATACTCTTAGTGAAAGGCCTAAGTAAGAGAAGGTCTTTGAGAGAATTTTCTGTGGTAAAATTCTTGAGTGTAATTGGGATTGGGGTTGTGAGGTTGAGTGTTGTAAACACTTGTAATATTTCTTCTTTAATAAGATCTGCAGCAGCAACGTGGACGTAGCTCTCACATTGAGGGTGAACCACTATAAATCTGTGTGTGTTATTTATTCTTCGCTTACATCACGGCGTAAGTAGGTTCTGTCTAAGGAGGTTGGTATTTAAGTGGTCCAGCTGTGACCTTCCAATCTTTCCTGGGAACCTGCTTACAAAGGTCGGATTTGGGATTCAAATCCTAACAACACAGTGGCTTATAACATAGATGCTTCCCTACAGGCTTCACTTAGAATAGCTGTAAATTAATGTCCATAGTTTCTCCATCGCAGAGAAAAATCACAAAGGAATATAACAAATGTTTGGACGAGCTTCCTCAACTGAAAAAGTATAGAAGGATGGAGAAAAGCCATTGAACAAAAAGCGGCTCAATGTACACGTGGTTAAAGATAGTAGAATGACTATATAAAAAATCATTGATTCTGATTTCTGACTCGCAAACAAGCAACTCTAATCTACACGGTCGTTTGATTAGTGGATTAAGGTTGCAAAATGGGGGACAAAATATAATTAAGTTATTGGATTGTTTTTGGTATGTGGAATTTGGACTTGAAAGATTAGAGTTCCACATTCATAGGTTAAGTTTATCCCCCAGGGAAAGAATGTGAGATACCATTCATGTGTACTTGTTAATTCTTTTACATGCATTGACTAGTTACTATAGGTTATATTATACATTTTGACAAAGGTCAACTTTGTAGCAAAAGTTAATCCCACACTTAATCCACCAAAAAACAAATATGTGACACAAGCATTACCCATTGACAATCCCATCCACAATATCCTCTTTAATAATTCCCCGGCTAGACAACGGATACACTACTGGTTTTTGCTCTATATGCATAGTTTTACAGCACACCCTTAGTGCTAGAGCAAAAAAAAATTAACTTACCAGTTCTCCAAGAAGAACAGAACACAATTCCCTCACCATCCGATGATGTTAAATCTCACCATATCCTATCCACCACCCAAAAGACCCCTAAAAGGCTTTTCGTTTTCCCTTTTGTCCCCCAGTCTTACAATTATGTAGGAACGCTGCTTCAAGCTACCCAATAGATCATAGATGCCTCAGGTTTCATTCATCTCATCATTATATGGTTCATTTAGCAATGAAGAAAGAAGTGGCACAAATAAAATTAACAGTAGAGACCTGCTCCCTATCTAAACAGTTAACTTAAAAAGACAGATCCTTACCAGAATATCAAGAAATATCTACAATTCTCTCCCAAAAATTTTCATAGTTAATCTGCATAATTCATCATGGTTTTAATTTTTAAAGATTGCACCTGTATGATCATTACGATTTTCCAACCCTGTTTCCTAAGCAGCCCAATTTAGATGAAATTTCATTCGAGCAATCATTATTATTTGTTCGTCTTCATGGATTGTGAAATACAAGTATCAAACACAATAAATATATAATTTAGACATGGAATAGATATCATGGTACAACAGGGACAAATCAATCTTCAACCATTAAGGCTACCAGAAATTCATCAAGCACCATCGATAACATTATGACCAAAAGGAAGAAAAGCACTAAAACACAGAGAGAACAAGCTGAGGAGACAAATTGCCCTTAGCTTCCATGAACAAATAGAAAAGAGTTCAATGACTGAACTTCAGATGCCTATATATTAGGAAACACTACGCGACGTGGCAAACATCTAGACTGTATTTATGAAACGTAGTCATAGTTTCAACAAATTACGGAACGTAGCCACATTTCGGGTTTCTAGCAAATACACTATACGCGCGCATAACTGTATGCGCTGATGCAGCTCTTTCGCCCAACTTCAATTCAGTACGCGCTGATACAGCTGATACCCGCAATTTCAGCTAATCCAGCATAATTGGATGCACTGATACAACTCTAAACTATAGTTACTGTATGGGCAATTGTAGCTCTGTTCCGTAAATATGCAAAATGTAGCTACGTTCTGTAATTACGTTCGAAACTATAGATATTTATGAAATTTTCTCATTTTATTAAATCTTTGTGCTATACTTCTGTAAGCTCTGAGCTTCCATTTTGTTCACTCTTACTGTATTACCAGAAATAATATCTGAATCCTCTTCTTAGGTGCAAACATCAAATTACTTCTCGAATCTATATATATATTTTTTTTTTGGCATAATACCTTTAAGTGCTCATATTCATAAATTTTTCAGATGTGACACGAGTGAATTTCACAATAATATCGTGACTAGAAAAAAAAATTAAATAATCAAGACTAGGGCATAATAATAAACATATCGCCGTCAGCTAAATTTTGAGCATCACAACGAATGGCAAAAAAAATTTGGACCATTTCTCGATTTGTGCGTGTCATCCTTGCGCAGGGGCCATGCTAATCTTCTCTGTATCGTTCCAATTTTATCGGATGTCCCCGAAGGGACAAGCCTGGTTGCTTTGCTATTGTTCTTAAAGGGCTGTAGAGTTCTTTCTCTGCACGATGTGGGAGAATGGGAAAAGGGAGTTATGCATTTGACTAATATCATTTTGGGTCCTGAAGTTCGAAAACTAAACATTTCTTCCTGTTTTAAGAAACGTTTATTTCGAAAGCAACCCCTTATGTTTTCCTTCATATGATAAAGTTCCCTCTACACTTCTGAATGTATTGAATTCTCCCACTTTCTTGTATTATTTGTTAACCCACAAGGATTTAGAGATGTTATAGATATGAGTAGTTGCTTGAATTGGAGAAATTTAAATATACTTATCAGCAGAAAAGAGAATTGACATACTTCTTTTTCTCATAATATAACACATGCTTCAAAAATACATAAAGGTATTAGAGAGATTAATATTGTAGATGTCACTACATTAAAGAAAATTATTTTAATTCGATTCAAGTTTTGTCTAGACTTCCTTTAAAATATGTTATTCAAGCATCACTAAACAACATCAGTTGATAATGCATACTTCAACTTTGAAAAAAAAAATTGTTTTCATTTTTTTTTTTTTACCCTTCTTATTTTTATTTTTTTTCTAACAATCAAAATTCATTTGGCATCATTAAGACACAAAGATATGAGTTCTCTCAAATTGTCCATTGCCTCATTACTCTATAAAAAGCATATATCCTTCTTCACAGGTCTTGCACACTCAAACCTGGAGGAAGTGATTGCTTCAACAATTGTCAGCTTTCTCAAAGTCGGACACTCAAACCTTGAACTTGACCATATCCTTGTTCTTCTTGATCTTGACAGTTCGTGCATCCTTCCTTCTGGCTGCGAGAAGAAAACCCTTGATCTCCTGGATTTGCTTAGGCATTTTTTTGGCGCTAAGGAGGTGAAGACGGAGATAGATTTTCGACTTTTCTAGGGATTTGATTTATCAAAAGTAACTATATTATATAAAGACAAGCTTTGATCCTCGTTTTCTTTTCTTTCGTGTCCCAAAAATAATTTCCCTCCTTAAAAAAGTCATTTAAATAATGATGATAAATTCAAAAAATAGTAAAGATAAGCTTAGAGAAAATTTAAAGATGAGAAATTCATGAAAAAAAAAATAACGATTTAAATTAAACGCGAAAACGGCTAAAGAAGTTATATAAACCAAAAGATTTAAAACTTATACACACATACGTCTCACACAAATAATGAGGAATAACCTTAAGAAGACGAAATATAAACGGTCAAGAAACGTATACACATATTTTCTTAAAATGATGAAGTTGATCTATATTTAGAAATTTAAGACGACAACAGATATTAACACATGAAAGCACTTTTCAGTGTTGTTGAGTAGAAACAGATGATGGCATGAAATTCGATAGGAGAATGTGTATTTTAAATCTTTCAATTGAAAAAACAAACCAGAAAAGTCATATATGAGAGAAGCGGAATAAGTAAAATAATAATTTAGTGATAGTTTCAATTAATTGAGTTATAATACTTTCTATAATAAAAAGTTCATAATTATATTACTAAAAGGCGCTCTCTTTGTCCTAATTAATGTAACATAGTTTGAGTAGGCACGAAGTTTAAAAAAGAAATGAAAGATCTTTGAAACTTGTGGTCTAAAATAAGTCATAAATATTTGTGTGGATTTAAATTATTTCATTCAAGGTAAAGAGGAAGTTTAAGTTAAATGATTTCTAAACATAAAAATATATCATTCTTTTTAAGACAGACTAAAAAGAAAATTGTGGTACTATTTATCGTGTTGAGCCCGTACTAGCACGGGCTTTAGGGATTACTTTGGGTCATGTATGACGTGATTTTTGGGCAATTAGAATTGCCCTTCTTTTAGGGTGGTCTTTAAATTTTGCCCCTTATATTTGAAATCTTTAAATTTTGTCCTTCGGCTAAAGCTCACGGATTCTAGGTTCGAACCCCCACACAGTCAAAATTTAAAAAAAAAAAAATCGCAAGACAGAGTTTAAATTTCGCTATGCCCCCACCGGCATACACTTGTGAAGGAATTACTAAAGTTATGCCGGACCCGGCATGCTTATGCCTTATGGGCAGACTTGGCATAAGTATGCGGGGTCCGGCATAACTTTGGTAATTCCTTCACAAGTTTATGCCGGGTCCGGTATAAACATTTGCCCATTAAAAGTATTTCCCCACCGGCATAAACTTGTTAAGGCATTACCAAAGTTATGCTGGACCTGACATACTTATGCCAAGTCTGCCCATAAGGCATGAGTATGCCAGGTCCGGCATAAATTTGGTAACTCCTTAACAAGTGTATGCTGGGTCCGGCATACACGCGATCCAAACCTTGGCTTGGATTTTTTTTTTTTTAAAATTTATGCTTGAGCAGGATTTCGAACTCAGAACCTCATGATTTCCGCGTGAACGCTCAGAGTTACAATGCGAAGGGCAAAAATTAAAGATCATTAATATGAAGGGCATAATTTAAAGACCACAAATATGAGGGGCAAAATTTAGACCACCCCAAAAGAAGGGCAAACCGTGCAAAAAAATGCGTGATTTTTAACAAATTTAAATTCTCTTGACGCATATCCCATGTTCGGATCCTCTATTTCTCTAATATTTATATTTGGGTAATATGATTATTTGTCAAAAGTAATTCAAATTTGTGGTTTTGCATAAACAACTTTCATTTGGTTACAGAACCAACTCTTGTTTCTTCACGCCAAATGTAACTTCTGTTTAATCTTTATGTCATGATTAGCTCTTTTAAACGTCATTATTTAGTGCTTTTAACTGGTAATTATAACACCTATCCCAAAATAAAATGTTAGAGTTCCTTTGGTGCAACTGTTTCTTGAGCAAAGATCAAAATAACAGATCCAAAAGTCGAGGTCACAACTATGCGTGTCGACCTTGTAACAATTCCTTGTATCAATAAATGAAATTGCATCGAACAAAAATATTTCTCAGATCCGATGTTCACACTAAACTACAATAGTTTACCATATGTTGACTGATAAAATTGAAGTAAGAACATGTATTAATCAAGCAAAATGGGTGATAACAATGCCGGTAAAGAGAAATGTTGTATATTCATTGAAATGGTATAAATATAAGGTATAATTAAGTTCATGCAAATTTGAAATATAAGGAATGAAACGGAAAGGTAGGAACTCAAATTGCAGCCTGTCAACAATAACATGTCTCCTGCTTCCTTGAATCATTTCAATTGTTCAATGAGTAACATTTAAATAGCTTCTCTGAGTGAAGCGGAAAAAAGAAGTCAGCAACACAAATATAACTGTCACTTCCAACCTTATAAAAACAATTAACTTTACTTCAAAGCAGTTAACTCAATTAATAATACAATTTCAGATGGAGCCAAACAAGGAAGAACAATTCCATGAAAAAAAGGCCTTCTTTACCTTAAACATCTCACACCAAAACATTAAATTCAAACTGTAACCAAATTCAACCTGCTGTTTCCTTCACAAACTACACAGCAGATAATGTTGGAAGCACTGTGTTCGTTCCCAAACATTTCTATAACCTTTTCTTAACCTCCGGATCATGTATCACTATACTCAAACAGAACAAATTCAATTTCCTCTATGACTAGAGCGATGAGAAAATTGGAACACCTGGTAAAGTAACTCCAGCATCTACTATGAACATGTTGCCTGAAACATATTCTGACGAATCATGGATTAAATAACGTACTACTGAAGTCAAAGCGGGATTTGAAGTTCCATGCGTTCTCAAGGGAACGGTTCTCAATGCAATATTATGAATCCAGTCCTTTTTCACGAGGGCCTCTGTTATCTCAGATTTGAAAAGTCCTGGTGATATGGAGTTCACTCTGATCTTGTATGGTCCGAATTCGAGGGCCATCATCTGTCACATTTGGAAAAAAAACGATTAACGAGGTTGTAAATCACAAAGAGAAGAAAACATACAAAGGTCTTATTAGAGTGAAATACTGTACATTTGACCTGCTATACACTGCAGGAACGAAATTTTCAGAAAGAAAAGTTGAAATGGATGAGACCTAATGAGAATGACTTTAGAGTACACTTCGGGAAGGTAGACCATCTTGCTTATGTTGTCCACCACTAACAACCATAAGCTATAAGTGACAATGCGACAAGTTATATCTATGAAGCGTAAGCTACCAAGCCCACCATAAAGGAATCACAGCCAAATATGGCTGATGTGCGTGAGGCGTCGCATATATAAAGTCCAAAAAGTAGTGAAAACTTTCATGTGAGACAACTGAAAATGGTAACTGCTTAGATTTCCCGTTGACGAGCTTAATACCTCAACATTTACCATGATTAGATCCTAGAGTCACTCTTCCTTAGTGCTGTTACACTGCATGTATTCTCAAAATGTCAAACCATTTTGGACATCAAATATGTGTATGTCTATTCATATGTTTCTGCGCATTTAAATGTATTCTCTAAGTTATATATGAATTTATCTTTCTTCTTTCACCTCTTCATTCACCGAGCTACCAAAGTCAGAAACCTGGCGTATTAAGTATGGAATTTGTGTGCTTCAAGCTGACAAAAGAGACTAATTTGCTTAGAAAAGTCATGCATGTTTGTCTTCATATAATTGTGTGCAATCTCAATGAAGCAAGCTTAAATTTCTAAACATTTTCAAGACACTACCTTTGTCATGCTGTTAAGAGCATCCTTTGAAGAAGCATAAGCAAGACCGCCAGGCAATTGCCCACGATTAAGACCAGCGATAGAAGAGATATTAATAACAGATCCTCCTTGATTAGCAGCACGCATATGAATACAAACATATTTGGTCACCAACCATGCCCCTCTTAAGTTCGTTTTGTAGATTGTATCCCATTCCTCCTCTGTCAAATCCAGTGGAGAGTGCACCCTGCCTATATGATACAACCGACAGATAGACGTCACACAAAGAAGATTCAGTTATGAAGCAATGTAAAATAAACCAAATTTGATACCTGAATACTCGGTCCAATTACTAAAAGGTAAGAAAGCTCTTTCATATATTCTGAATCAATTGTACCATAATCAATTATGCCTGCAGTTAATACTATGAGCAATCACAATCCCCCCCCCCCCCCCCCCCACACACACACACACACAAAAATACCCCCTCCACCCCCCAAAATAAAAATACCCTTCTCTTCTGGAAATTAGCTGGACATTGCAACATTTTAAAACTTCAAAGGAGCACCAGAAGCAGCATTCGAAAATAATCAAAAACAACTGCGTACAATAGACCCTTGTGGTCCGGCCCTTCCCCGAACCCCACGCATAGCGGGAGCTTAGTGCACCAGACTGCCCTAGTAACACCTTCCATTGACAAGCTTGCAGGAAGAATTTCTTAAATTAATACTAGTATTTTTTTATCTGCCCAAAGAAACTATTCATTAACTCATTAATTAAGGCTGATAGCAACTCGAAATATTATTATATTAATCATGGAGAAAGTTTACATACACATTGGAATAGTTTACATACACATTGGAATGTTAGTTGTATCATTTTCTTTTTCCATCTTTCTACAATTCACCTCGGCAATAAATAGTAAATCCACCAAAAGACACAAGTTGGCTTTGTTTTTTATATTATCTTCTGCTCCATTATGTCTCCTCTATAATCCATTTAATAATGTGGAAAATTATTATAATGCACACTAAACTAAACTTATTTTAAATAATTAGGCACTTGTCCATGGAATAATTTTAAGACCTTGCAAAAATCTTTCACATAAACTCGTTTGGTTAAGTTCTTTTTGCTTTTCAACAAGTTCTTGTACCAAGTTTTTAAATATAGAACTACTTTCTTGAAGAAAACAAGTCGCTTTGGCCGAGTGGTTAAGGCGTGTGCCTGCTAAGTACATGGGGTTTTCCCGCGAGAGAGTCTATCGGAAACAGTCTCTTTCCTAAGGTATGGTGTTGTGGTTACTTTTTTGAAGAAATGTTTTGAGGGTGTTTTTCAAAGAAAAGTTCGTCTTCCACAACTATTCCTTCAAAAAAGACTTTTCCAAAATTTGTCTATGACTCCATAATAATGGCCTTCAAAACTAACTACAATCTGTGCAAACAATTGAACTTTTACGGTATAAATAATTTATTATTTTGATGGTTTACGGTTAGCCACTCAATTGTGAGATCCATTATTTTTCCAACAGGATCATGCATCAAGGATCTAACGCTACACTGAAGCAAATTCTAGAATTATCAATGTCACCTCTCACACCGGCTATTGAATGAGTATTGTGAGTTTTCACGGTTTCTTATAATATTCCCTTCGTCCCAATTTACGCGGCACAAATCTATCTCAAACAAAAGCGTGTCACGTAAAGGTGTCAGGTTCACATCCCAACACAGATAAAATTAGCAGGTATCAGGTATCCGTGGAATTAGTGTTAATAAGAGCCTGTTTGGATGGACTTATTTTAAGTAGCTTATTATAAGCTGTTTTAGATAGGCTAAGTCAAACGGATCCAATTATCTTTTTGAGTTTATTTTAATCACAAAATAACTTTAAGCGGGTCAGTCAAAAGCAAAAAAAAAAATTATAAACAGTGCTCTAAAGAGATATTCAAAACGACACCGTTAAATACTGAATTTTAAATTGGACAATTATTCGCCTCACCTCGAATACCAGCGTTATTAACCAAAGCATCGATACGTCCAAACGCATCCCAAGCTTTCTGTACAGCAGCTTCAATTACAGCACCATTCCCACTAACATCAAGCTCAATCGCCACCGCTCGTAATTCTTGATCCTGACCGTTGATCTCATCGCAGAGAGATTTCAATCGATCAACACGACGAGCGGCTGCGATGATTTTACAACCAGCTTTACATAAATCTAAGCAGAATTCCCTGCCAATTCCAGATGATGCTCCCGTCACCATTACTACTTTTCCGGTGAGCTCTCTCCATGGCTCCAGCTGGCAGACTGCTTTATTAGTACCATGGTTCGACATTAATTTTCCTTTTTTTTGTTTGTCGGTTTGGAAATAGTAGTGACTACTGGATGGATATAAATAGAGTGAAGGGGAAATTTTTCACAATATAATATGGCGTGTGAGGGAGTATTTAATTACAATTAAAATGAGCATCTACCACTTTGTCCTTCTCATTCTCATCACTTTCGTCTTTCCGTGTCTTTTTCTAATTTTATTATATGCGAATCAAAATTAGTTAAGATATTTTCAGTTTTGTTGAACAGCATGAACTACTATGAAGTTGCCCTGTGGTTATTTCCGCTTTTCTCACGTAACGACCGATACACGCTTGCCTAAATAATTATTGATGTTGACCATACTTATACGACAATAGTATAATTTATGTGGTCAAAGTGCGTGTTAATTAACACGGATAATAAAATACTTTTTTTGTCCTAAAATAAATATCGCTTTAGCTTATTTCACGCTCATTGAAAAAAAAAATACAAGTTATAATTTATTAAATTACTCTTATTTATTAGATGTTACTTGAGAATTAACACTATTAAGAAGTAATTCTTTAATATAAAGATATAGTTAAAAATAATTACTTCTAATTTTTTGTGTTGAATTTCTAAAACAACACTTATTTTGGGATAAATAATTTCTCATAAAGCGACACTTATTGAGATTGAGAAAGTATCTAACTAAACAAGTAATACAAGAATTAATAAATTAAATTAAAAATACGTGTCTGCTACTGAGTTATTGCATGGAATGTACACAGAGAGTGAGGGGTATATTAAATTATGAATATGGTTGTTTTAAAAATTAAATGACAATATGACCCCTTCATTTTATGTACTGTATGAACTACTATGAAGTTGCCCCGTGATTATTTCCGCTTTTCTCATGTAACGACCTCTATACTCTGGACTAAATAATTATTGATGTTGACTATGGTTAGATGCGATAATGGTATAATTAATGTGGTCAAAGTGCGTGTTAGTAAACACTATAATCATTTTAATAGTAAAAGATAGTACTACTAGTCTCCTACTACCGTATCAAGAGAAAGATAATTTTTTTTTTCTATTTTATCATAGTAGTCCCTCCGGATCAAAAAAAGAGCTCATTTAACCATTTGCACACCCTTTAAGAAACTAGTCACTACAATAACAAAAAATATGTAAATTGACTAAACTACCCCTAATTAAATAGGCATTGGGATTTGATCACATAACAATTAATAGGGGCAAATCTGAAAAAATAAGATTAATTGTTTCTTGATTTAATAAGTGGACACTTTGTTTTATCTGGAGGGAGTATTAATTACTCAATTTAAATCTTTTTTCAAATCCATTAAATATATGTATCAATTAATATGGGTATCATGGTAAATTATGCACTTCATTTATTATTTTTTGAAGGGATGTGCAAAGTTCATAGTGGACAAGTAAAAATGAACGAAGGGAGTAATGAGGAAGAAGAAATGGAGAGGAAATTACAAGGTGGAGAATTTAACTCTCACCATCAATATATATTATAAAACTAGGCATAGACTAGGTGATGAGGCACCTCTCTATCTCTATGACCAGCATTTTCATTTATCTTTTTTGTCTTCTTCTTTTGTTTTTGACATTTTTCTCATTTTTAGTTGCATTTTTGGTTCATTTATACTACTAAGCTATGAATTAATAAAAGGCTCATACAATAAATGTATCTCTCCAGCCAAAATAAACTTTGTTAGTCAGGAGTCGGCCAACGATCATTGCTGCTGGATAAACATTTGAAACGTACAGATTCAAAAAGTTATTAAGTAACCTTAAGCCAGTCAACCGGTCCGGTTTGACCGGTAACCGGATCGGTTAAATCGAAACCGGTGATTCGGTTTACCCGTCACAGTTAACCGGCGATTTATTACCAGTTCGGTTTGCATTTTTGGGACCGGTTAAAACCGGTTAAAAAAAAAATTAAAATGTAGCCGTTGCTGATTGGGCTGGACTGTTGGGCAACGGTCCATTTTGCAAAAATGGTCGTTGCCAACGGCTCCAAACTCCCCTTTTGGCCCCCCAACCCCCCCAAACTTTTTTACACTTTAATCCATCCCCTACCTCTATATAAACCCCTCTCCATTTTCAATTTTAATCCACACCAATTGACTCTTCTCTTTCTCTCAATTTCTCTCAATTATAGCAACTTTGCAACAATTAGCACTTTAAATTTCTCTCAATTAAATATTATAAAGTTTTATTCTAGTTTCAATTATTAATTTTGCAATTATAAAAAAAAATTATTGGTGGAATGGTGATTTTGCAACAATCCGAAGTAGCTCCAAAGCTTTGGTGGATTTACAATTCTAGCTGCCTTCACTTTGTTGGAAATTAGTCCGGCAATTTGGTACCTTCGTTCTAACTCTATCTTTATTTTCCGCTATTTAATTTACGCAATTTAATTTGTTGCAATTTATTTTCTTGTGATTTATTTGAGTGTGATTTAAATTAATTCTATTTAATAATGACGAAGAGATTCAGACGTGGTGCCGGTAGTAGTGGTATTGTTAGGGGTGGGCATAATGAGGAAACATTTGTGAATGAAACACCTAATTTAAGTATTGATATTGGTGGAAATAATCCACTTTTAGAGCATGAGGTAATGCAACAACACTATACCGGCACTTTTAATGAAATTAATGATGATGATGATGATGAAACACAAGCCCTTGAAAATTCCATAGGAGATACAGGTCCTGCACAATCACATACACAAGACAAACCGCTAAGAACTCGTAGGCCGACCGCTAAAAGTTCAAAATTTACGACTAAGGATAAGGAAAGACAAACAACTACATGTAATTTATGTAACCAAGAATTTGTTTTTAGACAACTAACTAGTAAGGATGGTGGAACGAGTTCACTAACGAATCATATGAAAGGTAAACATGGGGATATTTGGGGAGAGCAAACGGGTTCAAATGTGGGGGTATTCAACAAACAATAGACTCACGAACCGGTAGAAATTTTTGCTATGACAAGAAAAAGAGCGTGTAGAAATAGCTAAAATGGTTGTTTTTGGTGCTCTATCATTTTCCTTTCCTTCGGGTTTGGGATTTGTTACTTATATTCAACGTTCTTATAATCCGTTATTTGAGGGTATTCCTAGAAGTACTTGTAGAGCGAATATTATATATTTGTATAAAAATATAGATTTTATTTGCGTCATGTATTTAATTCTTTAAATTGTAGTGTTTCTCTTACCGCCGATTTAAGTCTTAGTCTTAACAAGTTAGATTTTTTTGCTATTACATGTCATTGGGTTGATGATAATTGGGTGATGCAAAAAAGAATTATAGTTTTTTTATATGATGAAGGGAAAGATCGTCATGATGGAAAAAAATTAGCGGATTCAATGTCTACTATTATGAATTTTTTTAACATTTATAGAAAAATACTTTGTATTGCTTTAGATAATGCTTCTAATAATACAAAGGCGGTTGGTCTTTTAAAAAGGGAATTAAACCCTCCGCTAAAAAATATTCTTCATGTGAGATGTAATTGTCACATTTTAAACTTGATTGTTAGAGATGGTCTTAACTATTTTGAAGATTCTATTCAAAAAATTAGAAATGCGGTAGCTTTTCTTTTTTGTAATGCTAATAGGCAAAAAATGAGAGATTTTAAGAATTTTTGTGTGGAAAATGACCTTAGACCTAGGAAAATTCAAGCAGAAGTTGATACTAGATAGAACTACACTTACATTATGTTACAACAAGCATATGATTATAGGATTCCCATATAACAAGTTCACAACCATTTTAATACGGATAGTGATGATTGGTTAAATATTACCGATTGGGAAGATGTTAAGAATGTATTGAACTTTTACAAAAAATTTATAATGCAGCTCTTGCTTTTTCTTGACAATTCTATCCCACGTAATCGAAATTTTAGCCTACTTAACGGAAATAGCTAAAGTTTTACATGAGTATAAAGATAAATCCGGTTATCAAGCGGTTATTCTTAATATGAGAACAAAATTTAAGAAGTATTTTTTTTCCCATCCCAACTTTATTTATATTGGGTTCTCTTTTAAATCCTTGTTTTAAAATGTCTTATACTAGAGCATTGGTTGGTCAAATTTATAAATATTTAGAAATTGACGAGGAAGTTGAACCATCTTTAAGTGAAGCCGAGCTCGCAATTGATGCCGAGTTTAAAAAAGTTTTTAGTCATTATTCTAATTTGGAAGAAAGTGCTACATTCGTTACTCCACGCCCTACTACTTCTCAAAGTAGCAAAAAGGGCTTGTAGGGTTTGTCGCATTTAAAAGTTTTACATTCACATTCAATTCCTTCTCACAATGCAAACTTTGATGAATATCACCTTTATTTGATGCAGCCAAATGTGGATATCAAGGAACTAGATGATTTGGACGTCTTAGCATGGTCGAAGAGATACAAGGCGAGTCATCCGGTACTTTCAAGAATGACTCGAGATATCCTTACGGTTCAACTATCAACCGTGGTTTCGGAGAGTGCATTTAGCCAAGGAAGAAAACAAATTGGAGACCCTAGACACTCATTATCCGGATTTAGCTTGCAAGTACTAGTGTGCATTCGCGATTGGATTAGATCAGAGCGACGCAACCAAAACTTAGAAGCGGTGGAAGGCGAAGAGGAAGAGATTGAAGATTTGATAGCAAGTGGAATGAACCAAATGAAAAACTTTGAAGATATCTTCATAACCGAATATGATGTGGCGGATATTAGCCAAATGATTGACACTTTTTGATTTTATTATTCTACTATTTATTTGCAACTCATGTATTATTTGCAAGTTAAAAGAAAAATTACAACTTGCAAATAAATGTTATCCATGAATGAATAAAATATATGGCTCATTGAGTATATAACTTTGCAAATATTTTTACTTATATTAAGTTAGGAATATACCTAAAATATACTTATAATATACATCTACTTAAATTAAAAACTAGAAAGTTATATACTTGAAAAATAACTAAAATATACTAAAAATATGCTTATAATATAAATATACTTAATTTACAAAATAGGAATTTGTAAACTTAGAAAAAACTTAAGTTATAATACATATAACTTAAACATATATAAGTATATATAGTATACATATAACTTAAACATATATATATATATATATATATATATATATATATATACATATATATATATATAAGTTATAACTATATATAATATACATACAACTTAAACATATATATGTAAGTTATAACTATATATGGTATACATATAACTTAAACATATGTATATATAAGTTATAATTATATATAGTATACATACAACTTAAACATATATATTTATTTAAGTTATAATACATATAAGTTAAGTTTTTTCTGTTAGTTAAGTTATTTATAAGTTAAGTTTTTTCTAAGTTTGTAAATTAATATATATAACTTAAATATATATATATATATATATAAGTTATAACTATATATAGTATACATACAACTTAAACATATATATATATATATATATATATATATATATATATAGTATACATATAACTTAAACATATATATTTATTTAAGTTATAATACATATAAGTTAAGTTTTTTCTGTTAGTTAAGTTATTTATAAGTTAAGTTTGCAAATTTCTATTTTGTAACTTAAGTATATTTATATTATAAGTATATTCTTAGTATATTTTAGGTATATGTAGTATAAATTAAGCATATAACTTAATATATATATACATATATGTTGTTAGTTAGTAAATATATAAACTTTACTTATAAACTTATATAACATATATAAATATACATACAATATACTAAGAAATACTATAATATATATATAGATATATATACTATACAAAAAATAAAAAAAATGATTTTTTTTTAATGTTTGGACCGGCCGGTTTTATAACCGGTTACCGGTCCGGTCCAAACCGGTCAACGGGCTCACGTAACCCATAAATGGGTTTAAAGTTTCAGTTTTTTTAAGCTTTAATTACAAATCATTATTACTTTTCTTCAAAAAAATCCTTATCAACGATAATAAGTAAACAAATTTAATCACCACTTCCCTATCAACCAATTTGGTCCTTTTTTTAAGCCAGGTGAGTTTTTTTGAACTCTTCGTTTTTTTAAAAAATAAAATAAAATTCTAGAACACTACATTGTTATTATTTAGACATGGTTGTGATTTTTTTTTTATTTTTTTTGCAGATTGAAAATTGGTGAGTAATGGGTTTATATGTGGATGTAATATTCCCCTATTTTATTTTATTTTGGTGATTTTATGATAATATTATTTTTGGTGGATTATTGTGATTTCTATTTGTGTTATTCTCTTCTTTTTTCTATTTTGATCTGTAATGGGTATGAATTTTTTTGAATCGAAAACAGGTTTTCCCATCTACTAAAGTTTCTTGTACCAATTGTTTTCTATTTCTTTTTTAAATAATTTGTACTTCTCATTCCTCTATCCTGTATTTTTATATATAGTGTAAGCATACTTTTGTTGCTTAGCTATTAACTGATATGGTTGGAAAATATATCAAAAATAGTAGTGAAGCTGTTTTACAATTAGCTTTACCAACTAATTTTACGTCTTTTCAATGAAAGGAAGTTAGTAAATGATAAATTTCTCTATTGTCAAAAGGATTCTTAATGAAATTGAAGCTTGAAAATTCAGTTATATTTTGAATTCTCTGTCCTTTTTTGAAGATGTCATGTGTTGAATTCATATAAAAATATTTTTTTAAAATGAGCAATTTTTTTTTAAATTTTATAATGAAATTTTAGTATAATGTTGATGATTTTGAGGATAGAAAAGAGTAGCTTTAGAGTGAGTTGTTGATTATAAAGAATGTGATATTCCGGAAGAAGATGAAAAGGTAAATACTTTCTGTGAAAATGAATGGCCTAGGAAGGAAGAAACAAAGAATTAGAGAAAAGAAAAAGGGAAAGAAAGGAAAAAGATAAGTCAAAAATTAACCAAGGAGATTTCTCCCTTTTCCTTATTATTTCTTATTACTTTTGTAGTAGAGGTTGTTGTTGATGCATTTTCCTTTTCGAAGATTTTTTAAAAGGAGAAAAAATTAAAATGTAACTCTAGATAGAGAAGACAAGTTAGATACTATATACTTCATATATTAGATGAATAAGCAAAAATTATGTTTAAACTACGTATATCGACATAAAGAGAGTAAACCCCTAAAATAAAATGAACAAAGAAAAACGATGTTTAAACGATATTCCACCTATAAAGATTATATTATTATATAAAATTCAAGTGTTTCTGGAAGATTAAAATCCGTAAATTGTTAAAAAAAAATTAAAAGAATAAAACTAAGTGACAATGATAAAATGACTTAGAACGTAAAATCTATTCTAGTTGAATTTTAGGACTAAAAGAGATTTAAAATTTCGTATTATTCAGATATTAGAAAAAAATTACATAAATTTATAAGAGTTTTATAATCGCGTGAAGCGCAACTAATTCACTAATCATAATATAAGGTGGGGAATCAAATCCTTACCAACAAAATAAAAATCGAAATAGTCAACCAATTGAACTGTTAAGATCCTTGTAATATAAACGATCCGTTAATGATAAAAAGAAAAAGAAAAAAAAATTCCTTCTAGCTCCTTCCTCCCCTTCTCTGTTCTTTCATCTTCCCTTCTTTCTTCCCCTCCCCCCTATTTCCCCTGCCTTTCGTTTTCTTTTCCCTTCCCTTTCTTTTTGTGCCCTTCAAAGCAAAGTTTGATATGATCGAAATAATCAATTATTAAATCAACGTTAATAAATAAAATTGAACAGCGACAAATAAAAGAGAAGTATAATAAAAGCATACATAAAAATTTAACGATTATTTGACTTACATTTAGGACTACTGCTGAATGTGATGTGAGCATTTCATCATTATATACAAGACAGTATAAAATATGAATGGAATAAGCTCACGAAATTTACTCTTCAAAGAGATATACGCAAAATCAATCCATGCTTACAAGTTACAGATAATTTTGTATTGAGTAAGAATTTAGCACATCAAGAATTTTCGTTGACACGGATCCTTTTTAGGCAACTTAATACATGGAAAATCATCATTTTTTATTACCATGAAGTATTACTTTTTCCGTATTCGAATTCTCTTCTCATAGCTGAAGTTTCTAGCTGTGACTAGTGCAACCCAACACTCTTAAACAAAACATTGTCCATTAAGAACTAAGTATGTTTTGAATTACCAAAAAGAAGCTTTCTGAAAAAAAAAAATCATAATGAAATCATTTTCAGCATTTATTTTAATAAGCTGTGGAAATTGTTTTAGCAGGGAAAAACATTTTCACTAAAATGAAAATTAAAAAAAAAAAAACTTCTTAAGTCATTTTTCCTA